>NW_015546234.1:1304195-1316577 GCF_001515605.1 Sinocyclocheilus anshuiensis | reverse complement strand
TGCTTATTAGTATGGTTGAACTGGATCATCGAAGGTCAGAAGCAAAGACATTGGTTAATAGAATGGGATTAAATACATAAAGGATATTTGTGTTGTTTAACATTTAATTACTGCAGGTTTGCGTCATATTCTGAGTTGCATCTTCTGTTGCATACAGTAGCATCTTCTGATTTCTCTCAACATGGGGACAGGAGAGCTGTCAATCAATAAATTGGAAAAAAAAAAAAACTTGCGTTACTTATTTGAAAAAGTAACTCAGATATTCTCTTGTAAATTAAAAAGTAATGCATTACTTTACTAGTTACTTGAAAAAAGTAATCTGATTACGTAACGCGCGTTACTTGTAATGCGTTACCCCCAACACTGGATATGAGTGAAGTTAGCCATTTTATTTAATAGTAAAATAGCTTTCGAGGTGAACGACAGATTTGGGACCTGATGAGTAGCATTTTATGTCTGTTTGGTGTTTTCTCATGTATTCTCAGTAAACACGCTGCATAGATGAACTCAATATGAATACAATTCGTGTGCTCTTTTGGGGGAGAATTGAGTGAAAGAGCCAAATGAAAGAACCAGTCATTACATATTCAAAAAGACAATTATAAAAAGGCATAATATCATATATGGCTAGATTTTGAATGAAGCTGGCTTCTTATAGGCAGGTTAAATGAGCATACAAATAGCCCAAAGCGAGGTTAGTTCTTCCATGTCCTTCCTCTCCTCTCCCTCCAGACAGCGGCTACAGGCTTAGCCATTGGCAACAGCTGGAGAATAGGGCCTTGGCCACCTTCATCAAGGAAACAGCCATGCATAACCCTGATCCAGAAGCTGGCTGGGAACCTGACAAAGTCATGCCACACAGATCTGTCTGATTCTATAGACATTTATTTACACCCTGACAATGGGCCGCTGAGGTGAGTAGGATTGTGACTGAAACAAAAAAATTGCAGCATTGATCTCTATGGCACTTCATCCATCCATCCATTTTACAAAGTGTATTGTTGTATGTAGGGATGCTGGAGGTTATGCCATCATCTCAGGCCATAGGCAGGGAAACACCCTGGATGGATGGCCAGTTAGATTAAAAAAATTATCATGAATTTCAGAATATATTTAAACTGTCCCTCTTTTGCTTCAATAGCTATGTTTCCATCCACATATTTTTATGTGTATTTCGGGACATCACACAAAAAAATAAAAACAGTGCATGGGAATGCCAAAATGCTTTGCAATGCATTCTTAATCCGATTAGAAAACATGTGCATAAACTACAATGGAAACACATTGTATTTACCAAATAATTTTGATTGGCATTAAAAAAAGTCATGCGACTTTACCTCAACATGTCAAAACATATAGCATAACTGTACTAACCAGCAGACAGATCTCATTCCAGAGTATCTGAGAGTTTGGTTTAGCCATTCTCAAATGTCTGAGCCAAAGTCACATGAGATCAGATAACATTTTTCCTTGCTGTTATTTGGGTGCCAATTTACTTGGAAGTGACAACTTTGTTCTCTTGAACTCATTGGATGGAAATGATGCTTTATTCGCAAATGTTTTGCAATATTCCAATTTTATGAATGGGTTAAATTTGCAACTTTGGATAATTGGATCATAATGGCATGATTTGAGATGATCCAGAGAGCATGTTGAGCTTCAATAAAAGCAGAACATCTGACCATCAGTACAAAGAGTCGCATGAGCATTATCAGAAATGTGCTTATTTGATTAGTGACCTAGAAATAGTTCAGAATATGTCTCATTAATTTTATGTCATAATGTTTCTTTGCTTTACAGTTTTACAGATATATTGGTTCAAGATGGCGCCGAGCATGGCAGCCGTGTTGCGAGCTCCGAGAAAACTCTGCAGTTTTTCGTTTGTTTTACTTGTTATTTTGTTGTTCTACGTGTTGGATGTTGTTAGTATAACTGTCTACGATAGACACACGCTTTTAAACATTGGCTCCTACGTCGCGCAACGCAAACCGGACTTTGAGTTCTTGAACGCCGGCGCTCTGTTTACAGACACCGCATCAGAGCCCTTTGTCTGGGCCGCACGGTCGCGACCGAGGAAACGACCAGAGGCGGCGGAGGGGGAGAGGTCGTCGCCCGGGGCCTGGCTCGCGTCTTCCGCTGCGGCTGCACCCAGGGTCCGTGGTGTCCCGGCGCCGGAGTGAAGGACATCTGGGAAGATTGCGTCCTGGGTGCAGAAACAAGTAGTAAAGCGCAATTAGTTATCCCTAACTACCTGAGATATTGTCTCAAATATTTGAACACAATATCCATGTAAACTTGGGCAGAACCAGAACATATGTGCCAAAGTTGCGGGACTCTGACGACAACGGTCACAGATAGGATCAACATCTGAGTAAATTTTAGAGAGTCTGACCTTAGTCCAATGGGTGCGGTGGAGTATTTTGCATTGGATCCAACCATGATTGGCACATAAAGATGAGGAATATACCCTGTATAAGATACTTTCCCATAATATCCCCATATTCCCATAATATAACTCTGTAATATCTTCTGATAAATCTTCTTCCTACTGAGTTTTTATAGATGTTAGTGAACTTCTATGTAGCGAACATATTTTGTCATAAATATATGAAATCATCCCTTTACCAATAGACCTCGGTTCTAGGAAAGAGTCCAAGGGAGTTGTAGTGGGGAGACTAAGGAATTGAGGATGCTTATCACGGATAAAACTGCGAACCTGCAAATACTGGAAAAAATTGTTTTGGGGCATTGAAAACTTATCCGAGAGCTGTTGAAAGGATGCAAAAACATCATCTATATATAAATCTTTAAACGTAGATATCCAGTATGTTGCCCATTGGGAAAAAGTCCTGTCCATCATTGATGGTGGAAAAACAAAATTTGACGCTACGGGGGCAGACATAGAAAAAGCTTGTAATCCATAATAGCGCCTAAATTGTCTCCAGATTCGCAGTGAAGTTTTTACAACCACGTTTTTGGTAAAAAGAGAATATGAACAGTTAATAGGGGAATGTAACAGGGCTGTTAATGTAGTGGGCAAACAAGAGGTTACTTCCATGGTAAGCCACATGGGTGAACACTGAAGCTGGAGTTGGTTTAGCCAGTATTGAAAGACTCTGAAGTTAGCGGCCCAGTAGTAATACTGAAAGTTGGGTAAGGCCATACCTCCAAGAGACTTGGGTCGTTGAAGAAGTGCTTTAAAAATTCTAGCAGTCTTTTTATTCCAAATAAACTCTGAAATTAATCCGCTGAATCTCCGAAAGAAGGACTGAGGAAGAAAAATGGGGATACATTGAAACAAATAAGAAAATTTTGGGAGGATATTCATTTTTACAGTATTAATTCTGCCAGCTAAGGATAAAGGAAGTACGGACCATCTTTCAAAGTCCTTCTGAACTTGGAGCAGTAGATTATCAAAGTTAAACTTAAACAGATCTTGAAATCTATTGGTTATCCAAACCCCAAGGTATTTAAATCTACCTTGTGCAATCTTAAATGGCAAAGTATGTAAGGGGTATTTTTTGGCAGCTGAGTTTAGTGGGAAAAATTCACTTTTGGTTAGATTTAGTTTATAACCCGAAATAGAGCTAAATGAATGTAAAGTATTAAGAACCGCAGGAACTGACTCAGTAAAATCTGAAATATAAAGAAGAAGATTATCTGCGTACAGTGAGACCTTCTGCTCTGTACCAATTCTTGTAATTCCTTTTATTAACAGGTTAACTTTTAAAGCAGTGGAAAGAGGTTTGATGGCAATAGAAAAAAGAAGCGGGCTCAAGGGGCATCCCTGACGAGTGGATCACGGTCACAGATAGGATCAACATCTGAGTAAATTTTAGATAGTCTGACCTTAGTCCAATGGGTGCGGTGGAGTATTTTGCATTGGATCCAACCATGATTGGCACATAAAGATGAGGAATGTACCCTGTATAAGATACTTTCCCATAATTCCTCTGAAAATATATTCTGATAAATCTTCTTCCCACTGAGTTTTTATAGATGTTAGTGAACTTCTATGTAGGGAACATATTTTGTCATAAATATATGAAATCATCCCTTTCCCAATAGACCTCGGTTCTAGGAAAGAGTCCAAGGGAGTTGTAGTGGGGAGACTAGGGAATTGAGGATGCTTATCACGGATAAAACTGTGAACCTGCAAATACCGGAAAAAATTGTTTTGGGGCATTGAAAACTTATCTGAGAGCTGTTGAAAGGATGCAAAAACATCATCTATATATAAATCTTTAAACGTAGATATCCAGTATGTTGCCCATTGGGAAAAAGTCCTGTCCATCATTGATGGTGGAAAAACAAAATTTGACGCTACGGTAACATAGATTCCAGTCGCATTGATAACAGTTTTGATAACAATTTAAATTCTACATTGAGTAAACTAACAGGTCGATATGAGGAGCATTCCAGAGGATCTTTATTCTTTTTTAGGATCAGAGAGATTGAGGCTTGATTAAGTGTTTGAGGGAGTTTTAGTAACTGTTTAGTTGACTCTTTATAGTGACATAATACTCGTTGAGAAGAAGGGACCTCCAATTCAAAGCCAGAGCTGCTAAATGCTTCAATATCACAGCTCTGCTTCTGACCCTAAAAAAGGGTTAAAACCAGATGAAATGACAACTAATTCCTCAATGTCCACAGCAGAGTATTTTAAAGCTGATCCAAACTCCTCAGATTCCACTAGTGCTCTTGATTAAAAGCTGGACCATTATTCTCCACTTTATCTGCTGTGCACGAGCTGTTTCAGATTCTGCCCTTGAGATATATGGAAAGTGTGGCAGAACCAGATTCCAAACACTGAGCCTCAGAAATATGTGCTATGCCAGTAATAGGATTCCAGGCTTATACAGACAATAATAATGGGGGAAAAAACTGTGGCTTCAAAGACATTTCTTCTTTCAAATGCATGAATAACAATATAAAGAAATGTTTATTTCATAATCCACTTGAGGAACTACTGGAAGCTGTGTGGAAATGGATCTCACCCATAGCTAAGTTTTATATTCACCTTCAAGTATTTCATGCATGGACATATTGAAATAGATTTCATCCTTCAAAACATTTTGCTACACTGAATTTACAGTGCATATCAATTTATGCACAGTTTCTTCCACAGCCATCTGGGAAAAACTGTATATTTATGAAGACAGGATTGGAAATCTTTAATTTGTGAGGGGTGGCTTCCCCTGACCTTTGACAAATCAATCACATGGACAGGATATTGTGAGCTGAGATATCTGAATCAACTTGACCAACTTCACCAAATGATATAATCAGTTTTCCCAATTAAGACAGTCTTTAAATTATTGTATTAAACCTGTAGTTTGCTTTGGTTTCTTTTATAATATATTTATTTATTATTATTTATTTATTTTCACTTGGAGGGGGAAACCAACATTATGATATTATGTTGATTCTTGCACATTATGCAACACTTTTAAAGTGACATGTCAGTGAGTGCCACTAAAAGACTATTATTTTTTCTTTTTTTTCCGAAACAGATGACATGAATGTTTTATTACATTATTTGCTGGCTGTATCGCAGCAGTTTGGAAATGAAATATCCGGTGAGAGGTGCTAAAAGGTTACATTTCAAATTATTTTCAAATGTAAATATAATATGAAACATAACCTTTTTAGCACCATCAACACTAAACCCTACCCTAAACCTAACTGACAGTGTTAACAAAAGCAAATGTGAGCTAAAAATGCATTTGCTGAAGCAACCAAGCTTGGTGCCCATTTAAAAAAAAAAAAAGAACTTTTGAGTTTGATAAAGTTTAAAATGTGTGACACTGTGAGATTGTCAATTGTGTGACATAAAATAGCAATTACGATATTTAAAGTCACTGTCATCTTGGAAACTAACTCTGGCAGCTGTTTTCAGTCATAAAAATACAGTGTAACAAAATGCCTACTGGAGGCAAGCGTAGTGAGAACCCAAGTGCAGTTTAATCCCAAACATGAACAAACACAAAATAAACAGGAACTTGGCAAAACATGGCCTCACCAACAGCGGTACACGGAACAAAGCTAGACAATGGACAATGGCAACATGAGGGCTATATAAATCAAACAAAGGGGGGGTCACATGACACAATCCAACCAATGAAAACAAGACACATGAACTAGACAATCAATAGGTGTGTTCGACTTCATGCAGCGCTGCACAGACCGATCGGCGCGAGTTGCCGCTTGCAGTCGAGGGCAGAATTATAAGCGGAAACGTCAAGTCGGACACTTGTTTCAGTTCCCGGTAGTGACGCTCGTGTGGTGTTTGCATATTCTATCACAGATGAAGTGAATTAAATGCAATATTTTTCAAATACACAGACGTTTCAGAAAAGTTTTCATGAAACAACAAAAATACTTTTCATATACTGCTTAATGCAGCACCATCTGTTCAAGAATAAAGTTCAACATATATTATTTAAATACCAATAAAGTGGGTCTATATATACATTTATCAGTGTTTTTTGATAAGCGTGACTCAATATAACATTGCAACTTCAGTAAAAGAGCTTTTGCTGTTATAAAAACACAGATTTGTGAGCATTAGTGCAACTGAAGGTGTCAGAATAAACCCTAAACACAAGTCATCGTTGTCGTGGTGAATTCTATCCAATCGTGAAACAGCTGTGTCGTCATCAGCGCTCCTGCAGATGCTCTGGAGAAACTGCGCCGGCTGAGTCAGGCGACTGCTCTCGAAACGCTCTCGCGGTACTTTGATGCTATACGTCACAGTGACGTGGCGTCGGCGCTGTCTCAAGTCGGACAAAATTTCTAACCGGCATGCACTGCTTCAAGTCAGCCGCCGATAGGTCTGCACAACGCCGCATTAAGTCCAACATACCTAATCAATCAGAACATGACACATAGAACAAAGGAACCAATAAGAACAAGACACATGAAGGAACAGGAAATCACATGACTAGGTCAGGGAAACACATGACAAGGCAGGAACCAAGACAAGAAAATACAAAATAAAAGACAAGAAAACCTAAACAAGAAACAAAAACCAGTGTGACATACAGCTATCTAATTAAACGTCGAAATAATGAAATCTCAAAAACTCCTAGCCAGACTCACATTTTAACATTTTTAATCAGCAATAAAATCTGACATGAATGGTATATACATTGTGTGTGTGTGTGTGTGTGTGTGTGTGTGTGTTTTTGTGTGTGTGTGTTTGTGTGTGTGTGTTTGTTAATTAAGGTGTGTTGATGCAGTAATGGAGAACAGTTAATAGAGAATCTTATGGCCTCCTAGCACTGTGTAATACAAGAATAATGACCCTTGTATGTTTAATAATCAAAGTTAAATTGTTCATTCCATGCAGCGGCTGTGTTCCTGCTAAACTAATGCCTGAATGGGAGCTTCTTGTCATGTATTTGTATGATATATGTGTATATGTGTGAATGCAGACATATCACATATCGTTCTATTCAGGCCCTCTTTTATACTCTTTAACAATAGATAAATGAGTTGCAAACTTGCCTGTGCTGTACTGTGTTCATTTTTCTTCTTTTGACATTTTTTTTTCCTTGCCTGGCATAATAAATTGCTCAAGCTGATGTCTAATGAGGTGTAGGATAGGCCTCATAGGCTACAGTATGTACTGAAGAGTAGCATTCCAGCTCTGATACAAAGACTGCACTTTCACATCGGTCTCAGTGGAGAACCTTGTTAATACGCACTTACAAAGGGCATGTCCCCACTATTCACTTCATTTTATTTAATTCATCCTCCAGCCCTGACTATGACTCAAAATGAACCTTGACTATTACTCTCTAGGAGCCTTTTGAAAGACTTCAGCCATAGACAAGTGTGCTTTACTGAAATAAAAATGACAGTCACGGATGGGTCGATGGAGATGGTGGATAAAATAAATTCAGGGACATTTAGGCATTTAAAAAAATCACATGAGCGAGTCCAACACTCCAGATTCCAGGCTATTTTCCATTAAAGGAATGAAAACTGTACTATGAGTGAATTTTAAGGAATGTGTGTCATTCTAAACATGTCAATTCAGAATCCATGTGTTTATTTGGTGCCATCCATTACATGCCATAGTAAGAAATGTTGCTAAGAAGAATTTGGCAGATAAACTGTTGTAATTATGCCACAATGTACATAAGTAGAGGATACATTTCCAGCATTTTGCCAGCTAGCTAAAAGTCATGCCTACATAATTATTGTAATAGCTAATATACTGTATATGCCAGAAAATGACTGCCTGGGAAAACTGTAGCTTGCCAAGCTACAATCTACTCCTAATTTAAAGTAGTGGAAAATAGTGAAACTGAAGTCAGCACTTAAAAAAAAAAAAGTAGTGTAACCAAACCTACAAACAAAAACAAAAAGCAGCTAACTACACTGAAATTATTTAAGGGGTCATTATCCTTTAGAATATAAAACCCTATGTAAGTAATTTATCACTTTAATGAATAAATATCTACAAATATACTAGAACACACACTAATTTATATAAATCAAAACTGCAGTTGCATGTAACTAAATATTTTGCTGTAAAAATTTCTAAAATTCTGTGCACGAACTTCTATGCAATTAATCAAATGATTCATTTACATTCAAACCAACCAATTTATTAGAATGACTTGGAATTACCAAAGCTACATATCAAAGTGTATCAGCTTTTCATGCTACTTGTTGGGGGGGGCGGGGGGGATATTGGAAAGGGATATTGGAAAAGCAAAGCAACTAAACTATAGTAGACTGCACTCTTCTAATTTTGTTGTTTCATCTGAATATCAACATCTGGTTTAGTCATTCGAATCAGTTTGGAGGTTAATTGATCTAATTTTGTATATCTGGAAATCAGGAAAATAGTGATCTATGACGTTGTATGTTGAAAATCAAAGGTTCCCTTTCAATACTACACTTGTACTGCGTCTTGCTAGACACATATGGCAAAAAGCCTTTTTTCTCCTGAACTGAAGTCTTTTTTCATTCACGCAGTAAAACTGCATGGCCATTGGTTTGTGTAGTGTATTAAAAAAACGAACCAATGGCTAGGCAGCGGAGCTGCACGAGCATATGGTGACAAAGCCTGCCAAAGCCCACCAGAATGGGCGGGGCATCTGGCTATATAAGCGGGCGTTCGCCACAGGATTCTCAGATTTCTTCTCCTTCAGCGACGACTCTACGCTCATCGCTGATCCTGAAAGCGTGCTCGACATTGACACGTCTCGCAGCTGAATTGAGACCTCCCTGCTTGGCTGACCGGCTCTCTTTGCGCCTCAGCATCGGAGCAGTTCCGGTCCTGTTACCCTGCCGCCATCCGGCGATACTGAAAGAGCTTATTTCTAGCAGGTAAGCCCTAAAAGAGCAAATTCTAGCGACGTTGTTGCAAATGTCGCACTGCGAGTGTGGCTCATGCAGGGACTCTTGCATGATGCAGAAGGGCAGTGAGTGCCGTCACCTGTCTGGGCAGCCCCCACGCAGAGACTGCTCACTCAATGAGACTTTTTTCTCCTGAACTGAAGCCTTTTTTCATTCACGCAGTGAAACTTAACGGCCATTGGTTTGTGAAGTGTATTAAAAAACGAATGGGTGGGGCATCTGGCTATATAAGCGGGCGTTCACAACAGGATTCTCAGATTTCTTCTCCTTCAGCGACGACTCTACGCTCATCGCTGATCCTGAAAGCGTGCTCGACATTGACACGTCTCGCAGCTGAATTGAGACCTCCCTGCTTGGCTGACCGGCTCTCTTTGCGCCTCAGCATCGGAGCAGTTCCGGTCCTGTTACCCTGCCGCCATCCGGCGATACTGAAAGAGCTTATTTCTAGCAGGTAAGCCCTAAAAGAGCAAATTCTAGCGACGTTGTTGCAAATGTCGCACTGCGAGTGTGGCTCATGCAGGGACTCTTGCATGATGCAGAAGGGCAGTGAGTGCCGTCACCTGTCTGGGCAGCCCCCACGCAGAGACTGCTCACTCAATGAGACTGAATGCTCTCGTTGAAAGCATGAGTCTCACCCATCTCCACTCACGGACCGCCTTCACTGAAGGCTGCCCCGCTCTCCCGTTTCTCCTCTCTCAACGAGCCTCGGAGAGGGAAACAGCGGAGTCAGGAATAAGCAACCGGGTTGACTGATCTCATGCCGGCACTGTGCCTGCATGCTCTCTCTCCCCGTTGCACTCGGATCCGCCGCAGGAGGGCAGTGAGCTGCGCGCTTACTGAGACAGAATGCTCATTCAGAGCATGAGTCTCGCTCTTCTCCGCCTTTCACTGAAGCCAGCCCCGCTCTCACGTATCTCCTCTCTCAGCAAGCCTCGGAGAGAGAAACGGCGAAGCCTGGGAACTAAGCAACCGGGTCTGAGTGATCTCACGCCGACACAGAGCCTGCATACTCGCTCTCCCCGCTGCGCTTCGATCCGTGTCTTGCACGTAAGGATCAGTGTCCCTCTTTACTTCGAGTGGCTCTATCCTCCTAAGTAGATCGGAGCAGATTCTGCCACTGGCAGCTTCGAATTGTGTGTGTCACTATGACTGTGCTCACAGACACGGGCTGCTCTTACCACGATGTCGGGCCATCCCTGTAGTGCCAATCTGGGTGTTGGAGATAATATGGCCTCCGGCCCATCCTCGATCTCAGACACCTGAATCACGCCCTCATGAAAAGGTCGTTCAGGATGACTATGCTGAAACAGATCCTTGCGCAAATTTGCTCAGGAGACTGGTTCTTTTCGCAGGATGCATACTGGCCCCCCTCACTTTTATGAAGTGCATGGACACGGCTCTCTCGCCTCTGAGACAGATGGGAATCCGCATTCTCAATTACCTCAAAGACTGGGTCGTTCTGGCCCAGTCAGAGGCAGAATTGATATCACACAGGACCCTCCTCCTCAGCCACCTGGAGTGCCTGGGACTCAGGGTCAATTTTGCCAAGAGCTCGTTCTTCCCCAGCCAGCAAATATCGTTCCTGGGAACAATCCCAAATGAGAGCTGTAGTCATGCCGGAACGGGCTCTGGCCATACGGAGGCTGGCGACCTCCTTCGAGATTGGTACCACTCGCCCTCTCAAAGCGTTTCAAAGGATGCTGGGCCTCATGGCGGCGGCATCGCCAGCGCTACAGTTGGGTCTGCTTTTGTATGCGCCCCTCTCCATCTCGCTAGCGTACTCTTCTTTGGGCCTTCAATGCCCCATTGGAGTACAGGCCCACTCGACTAGAGGCATTGCCTCGTCTTGGGCGTGGTCCAGTGGTGTGTCCATTGCGGATATTTTTGAGGCGACCGGCTGGGCCTCACCGTCCACATTCGCAAGGTTTTACAACCTGGAATTCCCGGCCTTGCAGGCCATGGGGATGGTTTGCAGAACCGAGGAGCGGACATGCTATCAAGGAGCAATGTCCCCTCAGGGGAGTGGACACTCCATCCGCAGACGGTTCAGAGGATCTGGGAGATCTTCGGCAAAGCCGAGGTGGACCTCTTTTTGCCTCAGAAGACAACTCTAACTGCCCAGTTTATTTCTCAAAGACCAGGGATGCATTGGCCCACGATTGGCCCAACCTCCTTCTTTATGCTTTTCCCCCGATTGCTCTGATCCCACAGGTAATCAGGCGAGTCAGGGAACAAAAACACAAGGTTCTCCCTGCTAGTCCTAAAAGGGCACCATGTGCTAATCCGATCGGACAACATGTCTGTGGTGTCCTACATAAATCGCCAGGGAGGCCTCTCCTCGAAGCGTCTCTTCACTCTGGTAGAGCGCTTCTTTGAATGGGCTCAACTCAACCTGCGCTCGCTGAGAACAGCGCATATACCGGGCAAATTGAACCGAGGAGCGGACATGCTATCAAGGAGCAATGTCCCCTCAGGGGAGTGGACACTCCATCCGCAGACGGTTCAGAGGATCTGGGAGATCTTCGGCGAGGCCGAGGTGGACCTCTTTTTGCCTCAGAAGACAACTCTCACTGCCCAATTTATTTCTCAAAGACCAGGGAGGCATTGGTCCATGATTGGCCCAACCTCCTTCTTTATGCTTTTCCCCTGATTGCTCTGATCCCACAGGTAATCAGGCGAGTAAGGGAACAAAAACACAAGGTTCTCCTGGTGGCCCCTCTTTGGATGAACCAGCTGTGGCTATCAGAGCTAACTCAGCTATTGATAGCGGCCCCTTGGCCTGTTCCGCTGAGACAGGATCTCCTCTCTCAAGCCAACGGGACAATATGGCATCCTTGGCCTGACCTATGGGCCCTGCACCTCTGGCTGCTCGACGGGAGCCTTCGAGCCTCCCAGAGCGAGTCTTAAAGGGGTCATATGATGCAATTTAATTTTTTCCTTTCTCTTTGGAGTGTTACAAGCTCTTGGTGCATAAAGAAGATCTGTAAAGTTGCAAAGACTAAAGTCT
>NW_015546234.1:1283068-1303911 GCF_001515605.1 Sinocyclocheilus anshuiensis | reverse complement strand
CTATGTGGCGGCTATAGCGGCCTCTCATGCCCCTATTGAGGGCCAATCGGTGGGCAGAAACAGCGCGGTCATCCGCATCCTAAGGGGTCCCCCTACCGTCCCTACATGGGATCTGCCCACTGTGCTAAGGGCCCTGAAGGGCCCCCACTTTCGAGGCGCTACAGTCTGCCAACATCCGGTCGCTATCACTGAAGACTGCTCTGCTTCTAGCACTGGCATCAGTAAGCGAATAGGGGACCTGCAGGCGCTCTCTATTAGCCCTGCCTGCCTGGAATTCTGGCATAACGACACTAAAGTCGTCCTGAAACCAAGGCACGGTTACGTACCTAAAATGCTCTCCACTCCGAGCCTCCCAGAGCGAGTCTTAAACACAATTTCGGAGGCTAGAGCCCCATCTACGAGATGCCTCTATGCCTTAAAGTGGTATTTTTTCTCCACTTGGTGTCTAAACCGCTCTGCTCTGACCCGTCAGAGCTCTGAGAATCTATATTGAGCGTTCCACCCCCTATAGGCGGTCGGAACAACTCTTCGTCAGCTTCGGTAACCGCACCAAAGGATTCCGGTTACGAAGCAAAGACCCTCTAGATGGATAGTAGATAGCGGCCTCTCATGCCCCTATTGAGGGCCAATCGGTGGGCAGAAACAGCGCGGTCATCCGCTTCCTAAGGGGTCCCCCTACCGTCCCTACATGGGATCTGCCCACTGTGCTAAGGGCCCTGAAGGGCCCCCGCTTTCGAGGCGCTACAGTCAGCCAACATTCGGTCGCTATCACTGAAGACTGCTCTGCTTCTAGCACTGGCATCAGTAAGCGAATAGGGGACCTGCAGGCGCTCTCTATTAGCCCTGCCTGCCTGGAATTCTGGCCTAACGACACTAAAGTCGTCCTGAAACCAAGGTACGGTTACTTACCTAAAATGCTCTCCACTCCGTTCAGAGCACAGGTCATTACGCTCTCCGCGCTTCCTATAACTGAAGAGGACAGAGAGCTATCTCTGCTCTGACCCGTCAGAGCTCTGAGAATCTATACAAGGGCTTCCGGTTACGAAGCAAAGACTCTCTAGATGGATAGTAGACTCCATCTCGCTAGCGTACTCTTCTTTGGGCCTTCAATGCCCCATCGGAGTACAGGTCCACTCGACTAGAGGCATCGCCTCGTCTTGGGCGTGGTCCAGTGGTGTGTCCATTGCGGATATTTGTGAGGCGGCCGGCTGGGCCTCGCCGTCCACATTCGCAAGGTTTTACAACCTGGAATTCCCGGCCTTGCAGGCCAGGGTCTTTTCCGCTTGAAGTGACATGCGCTGCGTAAACAGATCTGGCAGAGAGCCCTTGGCCGTATCACGCTCAAGCTCATTAGTTCACCTGTTAGCTCTCGACCCCTGGGTGTCGAAGTTACAGGAGTACTCTGGAACGATTAACCAGGCCAGGTGTAACCTCAGGAAGCTCAGCCCGTCTTAGCCTTGGGTTGTTGTTAACTTCTCTATGGGCATTGGTTGCTTATGGAAGTTTGATACTTTTAGTCGTTCCACTACATTAGCATGGCGTGACTGTGTTCCCATATGCGTCTAGCAAGTACGAGTGTAGTATTGAAAGGGAACGTACTCGGTTCCCTGAGATACAGGAACAAGTACTGCGTTGCTAGCCGTGCTATGTAGCTGCACGACTCAGTTGTCGCTTCAGTCGAAGTAACCTGAGAATCCTGTGGCGAACGCCCGCTTATATAGCCAGATGCCCCGCCCATTCTGGCGGGCTTTGGCAGGCTTGGCGGGCTTCGTCTCCATAGGCTCGTGCAGCTCCACTGCTAGCCATCGGTTCATTTTTTAATACACTGCACGAACCAATGGCCGTGCAGTTTCACTGCGTGAATGAAAAAAGGCTTCAGTTCAGGAGAAAAAAGGCTTTTTCCCATATGCATCTAACAAGACGCAGTACTCGTTCCCATATCTCAGGGAACCGAGTTTATGTTAGTAAACGAGTACGTTTTTTTGTGTTAAATTATGGATTTGTGGGCA
This sequence comes from Sinocyclocheilus anshuiensis, assembly GCF_001515605.1. Lineage (NCBI taxonomy): Eukaryota > Metazoa > Chordata > Actinopteri > Cypriniformes > Cyprinidae > Sinocyclocheilus > Sinocyclocheilus anshuiensis. The sequence continues at coordinate 1,301,902 of NW_015546234.1, read as the reverse complement.
CATTCATGTTTTTAGAATTGTGGAGTAAAAAAATTGAGCTTTTTTTAAGTGAAAAGATAAAATTAGACCCTGGGCCTAAAACTTATTATTCAATAATTCCATGCGATAGGTGTACAATACAGACATCTTTTTTTCTATTCATTGAAACCTACAGGCTAAATGCAAATTGTTCTTAAAGGGTGCATCTTCACCCATCTTACCCTATATCTCAAACCAACCAACTCTAGTCAAGACAAAAATGTGTTGATCGATAATGCCAGCACAAAATGTTTCCTGATTTAGGCCCATGAGGCCCCAAGGTGACCAGCATGGACACAGAATTGTCACCCAAGTGTCAAATTTACAAGCCTTCTGTCATGAAAGCTACTGCCACCTCATTTAGCTGGACCGGGCCGAGACCTCCAGAGCTGGGCACTGGAGTTGCCACAGCAATAATTCACGGCTAATTAAACAGTCCCACCAAAGCCCCTCACATGCAGCCCATTACTCATGTAGCTCTTGACAGTGCGGGGCCTGCAGCACACTCACCCAGCCACCGGCAGCAGGGTCGGCCGCGGGCCACCATGTCATGTCAGTCTCCTCTGTGTAAATCCACTAGTTGGGCACAACCATCGACTTCCTGTCAGCCAAGACAAATTTGCGAGATTATCGATCCAGTGCTAGCCGAGCTCTTTTTCGATCCTGAAGAGTTGTTAAGATGTTTAAAAATTCAATGTTAAAGAATTGGTTACAAAGAAATCCAATAAATCCATGAACAACAAGTTAGGCAATTAATAGAAAATGGCAATGCATCAAGAACAACTTTTTTTTTTATTTTGGCTAATATTAAGTTAAGGCTATATTTTAGATTTATATTTAGATTTGTTAAATGAGTAGTGGATTTGTATTTTTTTTTATATTGTATTTTATATTTCTTATATGTACTTTTTTTTTTTTAAATGGAGAGAAATCAATATTTAGCTTCAATTTTTTTACATTGACAAAACTCATTTCAAAAGTTTTTTTTTTCTGTGGAACATAAAATGAAAAATTGCTTAAATTACAATTGCAGTGAATGTGGACTGACTCTTTTAAGCTTCAAAAAAAGATGCATATATATATATATATATATATATATTTTAGCTTGTTGTTAACTTACTAAAATATTTAATACTGAAATGAAAATGAATAAAAACTATAAACATAAATTAAAATAACAAAAAAGCTTATACAAAAGACAAAAAGAAAAAAAAAAATGTAGTTAACTTATTAATACAACTATAATAGTATTTTAATGATACTAAAACAACACATTTGCACTATAGTGATGGGAGAAGCAAAGTTTTTCAAAACTTTGAATAGTTTCGCAAAAAATAAAATTTGTTTCAAAATTTTCTAAACTCTGCATGCTGAAGACATCTACTGGCAAAAGCCATGTAAATGCATCACAGCAAATGATTTCAATGACATGCTCTACAAACAAATGCAAGTGTTCTCTTTAAAACCTAATCTACAATATCAGTAAATACCTTGGAGAGACTGCAACCTCTCAAGGTTTCATTAAAAATATCTTCATTTGTGTTTCAAAGATGAACCAAAGTCTTATGGGTTTGGAACAAAATGAGGGTGAGTAAATGATGACAGGATTTTTTATTTTTTGGGTGAACTATCCCTTTAAAGATAAATTATCTTATAATATGTAGTCTTTTATGCATTTGTAGCTCTGATTTTGTTTATCAATAAGTTTGGAGTAAATTATGTGACTTATTTCAAACATGTCCATTGTGCACTATTCCAAGTAAATTTCAGTCTATTTCACATCATGTAAGTCACAACTATCTCATTTACCTTCCTAAGACTTTGAATATAATTGTACAGTCATATGGACTTTTACAATACATTTATTGTGTTTTACTTTTTGAAGTCTGAAACCTCATTCATTGTAAATGCATGGAAGGGAGCAACCAGACCGCTTTTCAGAGGAAAATCAGTTACACAGCTTTGGAGCATCATGAGGGTAACTAAATGATGACAATTTTCCTTTATCCTTTAGGATTCTGTCACAATGATTGGGTTAATGACACATTTGAAACATCAAATAGCAGAGTTCTTGCTAGATTAATTGCTAGATAGGCTATGATATGATAATACTGAATGAATTACAAATCAAAAGGGATTATTAAAAGCAACATTAAATACAGAATAATGTTATGAAACATATGCTTGATACGTGGTGGTAGAGCAACAGAACGGCTGAATGCTGAGTCTAAATGGATTCTAAAGATATAAATGTCATTTTCTGGACAGCTCCATAAGCCCAATCAGTCTGGAAACAGTCAGCACCAAAACTGTCAAGTACTCTCCCTAACTTATTCCTGTATAGTTTTCCCAGAATTATTAGTCACAGAAAGCCAAAACACATTCAAGCCAAATAAACAGGGAGTGTATAATGACCAGTGACTTAAATCTGACTGAATGAAAGCAGTGACTAAACTTTTTCCATGTAAAACAGCAAACACGCAACTGAACACATAAACAGTTTGCAGTGGTAAAAGCGTATGTTGCTGTCTTAAAAATGATTCTGCTGAATGATTCGCACCAGATGGCAATTACTGCCCCATCCCCGGCTCTCTACTTCTGAGGCAAATGATGCTTGTTAAAGGAGCATCTGGCCCCATCACGGTTGTGTACAGACACCAATCACAGAGAAACTAGCATTCAAAACAATACTGCGACAGAATTCAACCAAAGTAATAAAAAAACAAAACTGGCACCACTGCTTGAATTGACTCAGATCTAATGAAACTACCATACTTAGGAGCCTAACAAACAAATAGCACAATTAAAGAATGAATTAGTTAAAATAAATCATATTAGGGTCAAGTCAGATTTCAGATTTTTTTTTAAATAAAACAAGATATAATACTAAAAGCATTAAATGTACAAAAATATATATAAAAAAAAATATATAGCCCTGCTAATAACTTTTATAAATTTGTTTGCATTTTATTTTACAGTTTCATTGACCACTTTTGTATGGCACTCTTACATTAGCATTCATTACTTCTTCTTGACCGTCTTCTGCAGATAAGGAGACTTTGTAAAAATTGTGAGATATGAAGTCACAGTTACAGGAAATTAAGTTGCAGAGTTGTAAGTTATAAACTTACACTGAGAAATAACTTCACAATTGTGATATATAAAGTTACATAAATTATAAGAAATCAAATTGAAAAAGTGATATGAAGTCATAATTATCAGAAACAAGGTTGTAATTGATTATATAGTCACAATTACAAGAAATAAAATCGCTATATTGATATATAAAGTCACAATTATGAGAAACAAGGTTGCAATTGTGATATATAAAGTCATAATTACGAGAAAATGTTGCAATAGTATAAAGTCACAATTACGAGAAACAAAGTTGCAATTATAATGTATAGTCACAATTACGAGAAACAGTATTGCAATTGTGATATGTAAAGTCACAATTATGATAAATAATATTGCAATTGTGATAAAGTCACAGTTATTAGAAATAACATCACAATAGTGATATACTGTATAAAAGCCTCAATTACGAGAAACAAAGTTGCAGATGCTTTATTAGTTTTTATTGATTTTATCATCATTTATAATTATTTCATCATTTTCACAACTCCCAAATCTGTTTTTCAATTCAAGCAATTTCAATGTCTATCACTATAACTGTGTTAAAATGATTAAATTAAATCAAGTAATGTTGTGAGCCTTTTGTGCAATTTTGTGTAAATTTAGCATATTTTCTTGATTTTAATGCCAACTGCAGTAGAAAAGGGAAGAGGAGAGGTGGAGATGGGAGGGAGAGCGAGATGAAAGAAATGAGATGACTTTGAACGTTACAGATGTCAGAGTGTCATCATTGTAGAAGGGGTGTGTGAGAAGCTGCCACTCTGCGCACATCACCTGGCATTTAACACATCAGCCGGGCCTAACAGAGTGTGACAAGCGCAGTGCCTCATGGTTGGGCTGCAAATCAGTCTCTCCACACACTCCTAATGAAGCTGACACACCAGACAAATGATCTGAGAGAGACACCAAACACAATCTCTCTTCTAACGCCATCATTTCTGAGGGTTAAAGGCAAGCCAGAAGAACAAGAAAGGTTATTGGAAGATAAAAAGGAAAGATTCTGAAAGGAACAGCAATGAGGAGGATTCCCATTCATGATTTTATACATATTCACACACATTAAATTATTGTGAAATACAGCATTCATTTATCTTATCATTAGACATTGTCAAAGGCCTGTTTTCTCTCAGAATGCTTTGAGATATCATTCTAATGAGGTCTTTGATATATAAAGGTCTCTGATGAAGGCCGCTCACGTGTGAAATTTTAATAGTTAGTGGCCTGTAGAAAATTGAGATTTATATTCATTCTTGGGTATGCTTGATAAATGAAAACAATAATTAGTCTAACCAGCTATTATACAAATTGCAATTACATTAACTGAGAACCAAAAGCATTGATGTCATTATTAATGTGAACATATTCACTTTTCATAGAGTGAGTAGATCAGCATTAGTCCACCAGGAATTTCCAGGAAAATAAAGCTCACTCACATAATATTATAGCATTATAAAGACACATCTGCTGTCCCAGCAATCAGAAGCTTTAGGCAAACAATTAGTAATCCATGCAACCACAGACCTGGAAAACGAGGCAAACCTTTTCTCGTATCAGTCATGGAACCCAAAAGTAATGCTGAAATATTTATCCATTTGAAATGGAATGTGTTGGCACCATGTGGACTAATACTCTTGTCACGGAAATGACAGATTTGAGCCAATTAATTTGTTTTCAGTGGAACGTTGCATTTAGCATCTAAATAATTCACTTGTTTACTTCTCTGTGCTCAGTGGGTATGTTGTTAACCAAACCAATTAAACTGCATTACTTTTTAGCACTGATGATGGGTTAATGTAATTTGGTCCTTTTATCATGTCTTGACCCAATGTTATTTTAGTATGACTGAGATACTATTATAGTTTTTACTAATATTGTGAATTATTATATCTTTTTATTATTATTTTGGTAGGTGTTGTCATTTTAGTAACATCTAGTAATTAGTAACATTTAGTAATGTATTAACATCTCTCTTTTTATTAATTTTTTATGAATTTTACTTTGTTATTTTAGTACATCAAGTTAAATTAAAAATAAAGTCAGAAATGTTGCCTTGACAACTAGCTGAAAAAAGTTGACTTTTTAAAAAATATTTTATTTCTGTGAATGTGTATTTTATTTTAAGCAAAAAAATGTTTATTTTATTTTATGGTTTTTGTCAAGCTGATGCAATTTGGCAAACATCTTTAAAATGATCATTTTATGAAGTATCAACATTTTCTTGATCTTTTTTTATGCTTTTTATTTACTATTAAAATGTAAAAATATGTAAAATACATAAATAAATACAACCATACATGCATAAAAAATGAAATATTCAGACCCTTAAAATTCCCTCTCAACCAGTACAAAAAGACTGTTTATTGATACTAAGTTACAAAAAATGTCGATACTATTATTCCTAAACCCCAGAAGGAAACAGACTTTATAGGTCTGATGTGCTGTTCATAGCTGTGCAGGGTAGCACCTATACGGCTCTACATTTTGAGATCCTTCTAAAGGAGAGAGTGTTGTTTTTTAATGTAATATTTTTTTAAATCAAGAATAAATGGTAAAATAATAATAATAATAAATCCAAGGACATCATTGCTTATACAAATATTCATAGAGCTATGAACTGTTAAAATACTAGTGCATATTATTTTTGTCTGTTAACATAGCCACAAGCATCATATTTCTCAAGACTTGTTTCGGCAGTACAGGAGGATAGGATTCATGCTTTGAATTGAAACACAATCATACAGTATAGTTTGAGCAGAGAATTGTTAGAATTCATATATTTTCTCTTATTTGGTACGATATTAAATTTTTAGCTTTTCATTTTTTACAGTACAAACAAGTTGGAACACAAATGGTGAGAAAGAAGTGATGGATAGTGTGTGTATGTGTGTGTGAGAGAGAGAGAGAGAGAGAGAGAGAGGGGGGTTTGTGTGAGATTAAGAGAGCACGACAGAGCAAATTTGCAGAAGGGCGTGAGTGGAGGTAAGGAAAAGGCAATCCCAGGTGACACCTGGTTTTGCCATCCATCACAGTCCAAAAGCCAGACAGGAAACCACTGAACCATCCTCATCTGTCATCCAATCACAGGCTCTGCCTTTTCTCCATCACCAATCTCATTTGTTCCTCTCAACAATTCATTCCATGCAAACCCGCTGCACTCACACTGACTGGTTGTCACCTTGAATATGTTTATTTATTCCTGTTTTCCTCAGCACAGGCAATGATGACACAAATTAAACCTCAGCATTCTAACCAGGGCAGAGATGCAAAAATTGAGCTGGATGTTGTTTGTGTAGTAGAACACACATGTTTTTGTTTGTTTCTTTGTTTCAAATTAGATTAAGAGTAAAATGAAACACCTTCTCAATCCATTATTGCGGCTTCAGAGTGAATTCAGATTCTTCAAAATGCAAAAATAAGAAACAAAGAAATTAATTGAATTTCTATTTGTGGACAAATTTTCTTTACATAAAATGTGCTTTATGTGCAAACATCTACGTTAATTGATATTATTCAAATTAAAAACAATATTTAACATCAAATATCAACCTAAATGCATTATTTTGCACCAGCAACACTAAACATTATGGTTAGAGCAGGTTGAAATAGCTCCTTTGGGTAACAATTGCAGGTTATATGTTCTAGCACAATCTCTGGCAAGAGCAGCTTCCAAATCCACAGTACTCATCTTGCTGGATCTGCTTTTGACACATTCAACCACCAGATCCTCCTGTCAACCCTCATGAAGATGGGCATCTCAGGAACTGCATTCCAATGGTTCAAATCTTACCTCTCAGGTAGGTCCTTCAGGGTGTCTTGGAGAGGGGAGGTTTCTAAGTCACAACTTCTTGCTACTGGGGTTCCTCAGGGCTCAGTGCTTGGACCACTTCTCTTCTCCGTCTACATGTCATCATTAGGATCTGTAATCCAGAAGCATGGCTTTTCCTATCACTGCTATGCTGATGACACTCAACTCTACTTCTCATTCCAACCAGATGATCCAACAGTAGCTGTTGGCATTGCAGCCTGTCTGACAGACATCTCTGGCTGGATGAAGGACCACCACCTTCAACTCAACCTTACGAAGACAGAACTGCTTGTGATCTTAGCCAACCCAGCACTTCATCGCAACTTCTCTATACAGCCAGGTTCGTCAACCATAACTCCTTCTAGGACAGCCAGGAACCTTGGAGTTGTGATTGATGATCAGCTAAGCTTCACAGACCATATTACTACAAGGCCCGGTCCTGCAGATTTGCTTTATACAACATTAGGAAGATTAGACCCTTCCTATCAGAGCAGGCCACACAACTCCTTGTCCAAGCTCTTGTTCTCTCCAGACTGGATTATTGTAATGCTCTTAGCAGGCCTTCCGGCATGTACTATCAAGCCTCTGCAACTGATCCAGAATGCTGCAGCAATAGTGGTCTTCAACGAGCCGAAGAGAGCGCACGTCACACCTCTCTTCATCAGTTTGCACTGGCTGCTGATAGTCGCTTGCATCAAATTCAAGGCACTGATGTTTGCCTACAAGACAACTACTAGCTCTGCACCAAAGTACCTAAACTCGATAGTTCAGACTTATGTGCCCTCCAGAAGCTTGCGTTCTGCAAGTGAACGACGCCTCGTGGTACCATCCCAAAGAGGCACGAAATCACTCTCACGGACCTTTACCTGGACTGTTCCAAGCTGGTGGAATGGCCTGCCTATCTCAATTCGAGCAGCTGATTCTTTGACCATCTTCAAAAAATGTCTAAAGAGACATCTTTTTCATTAGCACTTGACTAACTAATGCTAACATTTTCTTATTCTATTTGTCTCTTTTTCTGGAGAAAAAAAAACTTATTTGTGTACTGTGCTAGACTAACCGAGACTTGTTACAGCACTTATATTATACTGTTGTCCTCCTATTGGTCTGAATTGCTTCTATTTGCTCTTCTCATTTGTAAGTCGCTTTGGATAAAAGCATCTGCTAAATAATTAAATGTAAATGTAAATCTCAAAGAGAAAGAGTTTAATATTAGCTCAAATATTGCACATGGCAGTGCACACATTTCTATTACTATATCTGGCCTCAAATTTCCAACTGATGACACAGGAAACTTGTTTTTAGTTGACAATCCTATTCATGTATTCCTAAATTCCATAAATTGCTCATCATAGTCAAGCACTTGTATTTAATAGAAAGTAACGGAAATTCATATCCTTAACTGCAGTCCTACCTTGTGATGCAGGAGTGCCCACTTGAATGCAATACATCAGAAATGAGCCTCTGAACACAACAAGGTCTTCCATCAATGTCAAGCATTTCATGTTTAACATAAATTTCACAGATGGCCTGGAGACCATGCCATATGGGCTGGTTTATGATTTTCTATCTTCTGGTTTCACCAGTTTCAAAAAAGGTGGTTTCAGAAGAACTGCGTTCATAAGCACAATTCATACCAGTGAACCACTAACCAGTAAATTACATGTGTCAATTAAGATGAAGAAAAAAATAAATGTCATACAAGATATCCTTCCAATCAAAAGATTAGAAATGGACCCAGATACACCAAGACTTCTTCTAAGGGTATTAACTAAGCACTGCACAGTCCAAAAAGGCATTTATTTTTTGGGATAATAACAGCAACATGGAGCCATAGAGTAATGTCAAATAATTTAGCATTCATACTTTTGCAGGGTTTGCGGACTAATTAACACAAGTGCAAATCACAATGAACTTTGAAAATTAGGGTGGTGGAGAATCATTGCAAGTTCTGATGAGTCCCGATGAAAAATTTATTTCCTGCTGTCTTTAGCTTTCTGTGTATAACGGCTGATTTCAGCGAATGTGCCAGAGGCAATCTCATAATGGCAGAGATCTGTAATGGGATAATTTTAAGGTGCAATTTCTTTGACCTATGAAAATATGAATCAATTTTAGAATAAGAGGTGCTTTAGCTGTGATAGTTTGGTGAGTCAAGCATTTTGCATTTCGCCTGACTTTACAGAAGAGTGATCTGTCTTGAACACATTAACCGAATGGCGTGGAACGAGCAGAGCTGAGCAGTCGTTTTCAAATTACAGTGCATTTCAAACTGCACAAATAATGACTACAAAGGGGACAGAAGGGAGAACAATCATGGAAGCCATGGAAGGGTCATTACAAGGGTGAATTCAACTTGGAAGTGAACATCCATATGCCCTACTCACTCGAAGTGGGGTCTTTGGAGGGAGCACGGCACTTCATAATGTAGCCATTTGGAACACACTTGGCAAATGGAGAAAGGAAGGATAACGTAATTTGCTCATTATCTTCATTATCATGACAACACAGCGTGGCGTCCATCAGCCCATTAGCTGTTCTTATAAAAGGAATTTCTTATTATTGTGGCTAAGATAAATATTGCAAATAAATATACATTTTATAATGAAGTTTTTAAAATATGCTTTATTATTTGTGTACCTTTCTGGTCTTAACTTTATACAAATTTCCATCTCTACTTTGGACCCTGCAGGTAGTCATATTTAACAAATCTACTATCACTTAAACTTCATATAAATTGCTAATGAAAATGTGTGTAATAAAACAAAAAACAACTTGACACAATAAACAACTTGAATTATTCGAACTTCTAGGTTTGAAATTAATCGTGAGGACTCGCCACCCTGGGTCACATGACCAAAATACTAAAATACTTCTTTGAAGTGACTACACTGTTAGAAATAAAGGTTCTTTATTGCCATTAATGGTTCCATGAAGAAACTTTCCATTGTACAAAAGATGATTTATGATTGAAAAAGGTTATGTCGATTATTTAAATATACTGAAAGGTTCTTTGGGAATCCAAAATGGTTCTTCTATGGCATTACTACTATTTCATTAAAGAATTCAGTTGTTCACTTTCATTTTGACGTTTCTTCAATGGTGCAAAAACACAGTTTGGAATTCCCAAACCAAAGTGCTCAGCGGATGTTTTTGAAGTGTTCAATTGACAGATACTTTGAACCTAGGTTTCTTTTACACTATTGTTGTCAAGTGAATGCAGTGATAAGCATCTTAAGCATTAAAAAAACTGCCAATATTTTGTGGTAGGTTTTAGGTTTAAGTCGTTATATATTATTATATTTCAGATGTAAAATACAATTGATATTTTTTTTCATTGTGCATATAATGTAGGTTGTGGGTTAACAAAAGTGTTTAAAATCGACACAAATACTGTACTCTATTACTGTATATGATGGCTTTATTAGTGTGTGACTTGACATTATTCATGTTTTGTCGCACAATACATATATCAAGGCTCAAAGGTTTTGTGAGCACATTGAGTGGAGATCTTCCAGGCCTGTCATGTACCGCAATAGGAAATGGATTTAAAGTGTTAAAATATGTCAAAGTAATCATCTTAATTTAAAGATGTCAGAAGCTCAGGACAAACAGGTAATCATATGAGTAAATTATATTTGAATAAATTATGTGCTGATTATATATTTCCTGAAAAAGAACAGAGCAAACGATGAGCTCTAGATCATATTCAAAAGTTCTTTGTTATTAGTGGCAGGTAGTCATTTGCGGATTCATCTAATCATATTTCACACATAATCACTGCTTTGTGGACGGCAGCTGCTGATAAGATTGTTTGTGACAAATGCGCAACTTCCATGATAGATGTGCTTTGCCAGCGTCAAATCTTTGTCATTATGTAGAAAATAAATGCAGGTATTTCTCATGTCATGCTCCAATCTTGACAGAGAACAGAGCAAATCTCTACTGATTTGATATTATGCTGTTGTCACAATAATATTCTTCACATCACAAATAAATCAACAGAATCACTCCTACGTATTTCATCATATTTGTTCTCAAGTGTAAACAGATATAATGTCAAGGGATGAAATCCAGCCCACTTCATAATTTATTATTCATGCTATCTGAATACATCAAAACTGCACATTTCAAGTGTCTCTTATCCCCTTCAGTGTAATGAGTTTAGACTAGGAAGCAATATAGAAGTATCACATGTGATTCCGTTTGGACTTTGTTTTCCTCTTGCACTGTTCCCCCTGAGGTAATTGTGTCAGTTTTTCAGGTGTGTGCACTGTAGTTAATTATCCTTGTTTGGTCTGTGTATTTAAGTTCCGCATTGTTCAGTTCTAGTTTGTCCGGTCTCGTCTGCATTAATGCCACCCTGTGTGTTGGATTACCAATGTGTTGGATTAAAGACTTTCTAAATCATCATCTTCTTTTTCGTCTTTGTGCATTTAATACAGCGTAGCTGTGACAGAAGAATGGTGAAAACACCTCTTGTAGTTCACCTGCTGTTATGCTGTATTACCAGAATATGCCATTACAGATTTAAAATGCAAGCTCTTAGAAACAGTCTTTGAATTCAACTTGTTATATTCATACATGCATATGTAAATTACTATTCCGTAAGATTTTTAAAAATGTCTCTTATGCTCACCAAGGCTGCATTTATTTGATCAAAATACAATAAAACACTAATATTGTGAAATATAATTGCAAATATTCCAACCATTGGCTGTTAAAAACTAATAATACCATCAAAAATTCTTGTGATGGTGAAGCTGAATTTTCAGCACCATTACTCCAGTCTTCAGTGTAATATGCTGATTTGGCGCTCACGAAACACTTATTATTATCAATGTTAAAAACAGTTGTGCTGCTTGATATTTTTGTGGAAACTTTTTTTTCAGGATTATTTGATTAATAGAAATTTCATAAGAATAGAATTTATTTGAAATAGAATGTAAAAGATTGTGAATGTGAATGTTTTTACGGTCACTTTTGGGAGAAACAAACAAACAAAAACCTACTGATCCTAAACATTTGAGTATATTCAAGAATATAATTTTTAGGGGAGTCACACCACATGACATTTTAAAACCTGAACTAACCTTGCCTTGTCATAAAACTTATTTTATAATGCATATTTGCATTTTTAGACTTTCTGACCTTCACACACAGCCATGAGGGACTGCAGGGGTCTTATATGACATAATTTCCTGTTTTTTTTCTGCATGTTGGTTTACACTTACAAATTGAAATGACATGCTGTGAAAAACATGCTCATTATAAAAGAGCTGTACAGTATTTATGTCACTGTATGTATGAATTGCATATTTCAAATATTTTTTAAATAATTAAAAGATAGGACAAAAGATTAGTGTTATGCCACTGATCCAAATACACAATATTTGGCTGTAGGGAGAGGAACAAATGCTTGAAATCTTCCTTCTATTTTACTTGCATTTGAAGTGCATGATGAAAATAAAAAGGCACATCCTTCCTCTGATTGTATTACACAGAACTAAAGAAGCTGCTTCTTAGGTTATTAAGTTCTTTGCCTTTGGCAAGGTTACAGCTACCCGACTCTTTATATATTCAATTAGATCTGGTGTGAATCCAGTGAAAAGCCAGTTGAGAATATGGATGGAACTATAAAGCAATTCAGTGATGACTGCCAACATCCCTCGGGCCTGTTTACAGGGACATCCAGGTCTTTGACTATTAGTAATGCCACAATGACTGAAAAGACAACTATAAACAGAAAAAAGGAAAAGAAAATCAAGAAAACTCAAAGATCACCAGTGTTTCTGCTAGAGCTAGCCACACATTACCGATGGATAATCGATTTTTACACATCGTCTTAATCATGCTTGGATTAATATAATAAACATACAATGTCAATGGAAAAGATTCAACTGGATAAAATGTCTTAATCTGATAATCCAGATTTTATTTAGAAGGCTGATCTCCATAGGCCCTATTTTACAGTAACCAACCAGAGCTTCTGGCAAGTTACTAAGCCATTGTTACTAAGCCTACCATGCTGTGTAAGAAGCTTTCAGGATCTTTCACAATTTTTTCTTTGGTATTCTTCTCAGGACAACTGCAGTGTGTAGTAATAGTAAGTATGGTATTTTTGTAGAATCCATGTTACCAGGGTACATTATGTTATGGGGTTACAGAAAACAAAGCATATCTTTTTTTTTTTCAGTTCAAACTGGATATTTCTTAATTCTATCAGCCCCAAATCACATTAGAGGCTCTGTGCATGTTCAAATGGTTAATTTGAGTTGATTTTAGATTTAGATTTTTTTTTTTTTATCTGAGAAATAATAACTGTTAATGTTGTGTAAGTATAATTGTGTGAGCCAGGAAAAGACTAAATGTCATATTGTAACACAGTCTCATGGCAATTCATAAATATTTTGGTGAATTGGTGGCAAATTTTGCTTATGCCCCAGTGATGATTTGTTTGGGGGATAGAACGTCATGCTTACTTTTTTATACAATATTGCCATCTCAATAGTTATGTTTTCCTATAAAATATGGCACGGGGCCGAGAAAGTTGAAGAGCCTTGAGTTAAACTCCACCATATCCAAAGGTTTTTATAGAACAATAAATTGATTTATAACTGTGTGATTGCTGTGAAGATTGTCCATCAAACCTGTGAACAAAGAGAAAAAAATGTTTACAGAATAATTTTTTCCTTATAGTGCGTCTTTCTTAGAGTCACTAAGAAATTCACCATGAAATATTTCACAAAACGAAATTCTAATGCGCACAAAAATGAAAATAAATATCATACAAATTGGTTAATCGGAAAAGTATTTTAAATAGCAGAGGGGAAAAGAACATGTCAAACAGTGTAAGGATTACGGTCTCTGAATGAACCTACATGAACTCCATTTCCTCCTGTCATCTGCGTATCTGACAGCTCACATTTCACCTTTGCCAAAGTGTCCTCAGCAGGGAAATGTTTCTAACATCCTTCACTGCATAGTGTGGATTCAATCCACGCCACCATCTGTCTCGTTGACTGCTGTGATGTGCCCCAAGATGAAACGCATGCTAATCAATACTGCTGCATCCCGCGTCTACTTAAAAATCTCAATTACCTCTAATTGTAATCACAGCAGTTTCGATGTCAGGACCCTGTCAAAACAGAGGATGTGCCCTGCCAGAAAATAAAATGAATTATGCAAGGCAACCGACAGACATTGGTTTTAAGTTGTAAAAAATAAAAATACATATTGCAGACCACTCCTGTTTACTTTTTACACAAGACATTGCAGGGAAATTGACATTGAGTAGCCATAAATCAGGAACAGCACCTGAAAGCTGTGCCATGTGGCCTCAACCTGACAAACAGCCCTTGGAGCTCATCTTATTTTCTTTTACCTTAAATCAAAAGATTTATGAGATGATTTACAACCACTCAACCTCACCTTTACTTCTTCAGCAGATGATTCTTTTCTCCTCTGCCAGCCAATTTCACCAAAAGTCTTACTGACAGCCATGTAGCCCTAATAAATAGCTTGAGGGGAGTAGAGGGGCAGCTACAGTCATTTTCTAAATATAAATCCAAAACCATCTTTTTATTGTCGATAATATAGACTAAAGTGCAATTTAGGATTCTGCAGCATGCGTGTCTTCAGTCACACTTTATTTTCGGTTCTCTTGAGGAATTTCATTAACTTAAGTAAATAAAACTTGGATGGAAACCAAATAGCCAAACCAAGTTAAATCATAATACAACACATTCAGATGTTGAAACCAGCAGAACCAAATGTGAACGTGATATTTTACAACAGTTCAATATAAAAAGTTAAATTTGAGTAGCCTAACTTACATGTTCGATATAATGTAAATGAAAGTAGATGTAAAATTAAACCACTCGGGAACGTCTCTGAAAAACACTGTAAGGCATTTGCGAACATCACACAAATGAAAGATCTTCAAAGAACTTAAAGTCTTGCAAACTCAAGACTTTTTCAGCAGAACTGCTCAAGCCTCTGCGTCATCAAGGAACCAACCAATCGCCGGAAGGGTTTCCCTAAAGGGACACCATCCTGACGTCACCTCAGTAACCAATCAGCAACGGAATTCCCTCAAGCAGCCAAAGCAGGAAACTCAGCTTTTTAGCTGTCACCCACTGAAATCAGTTTTAATCAGGTTGACTCCGAATTTTCAGATCCGAGTCCTCTCAAAACCTGAATGAAATAATAATAATTAAGTCCCTTACAAATGAGTTCATTTCTTACAACACACAATAGTGGCGAGTCACTGCTGAATGAAGTGGTTGAATAAATGATTCATATGACTCTCATAAAGACAGTCACTGTCGCCACCTACTGGCCACACGATATAACCCACAAAAAGCAGCACTATTAATCTCCAGACTTTTCGCTCTTTGTATTACTCAGCTTGTCTGCGTTTGTGTGTTCTACTGGCACGCACCAAACTAAAGTAAACTAAACTAAACTGAAATAAAATAAATAAAATAAAAACCAGAGTATTACAAACAGTGAAAAGTCTCGGATATCAGCGCTCTTTGAAAGCCGCTTGACCAATCAAATTCGAGGACTAGTGTTTGTGCGTGTTCGTTTGTGTTTGAGTGTTGTTCAAACTTAGCTAATTAGTAAATTTGCGTCCCAAATGTTGTACTATAATCTTTCAGACTCTTAAACTGCACGTAAAAAGAATTTGTCATGAAAGAAGCTGCTTCTTCTAACCCACTTGATTGTATTTACCTACTGCGATAGACAGACCTTGCAAGGGTAAGTGTTTTATTTGTATTGATGCATGTTGTATTCAGTTTTTGTGTTGATCACTTTAAATGCTTTATTTAATGGACTTAAATGCTAATACTACAATGAGGATGGTATTGTGAACAATTTAATGGTGACATATCATGAAAATCTGACTTTTCCAGGTTTTAAGTGCTATAATCAGGTCCCCGGTGCATCTACCAAACAAGGAAACTTGAAAAAGATTAAGCCAGTAACTTTGTTTTGGTAAGCCTTTTTCTGCAAGACTTAATATTGATGTTTGCATAAAATAGACACTATAAATGATGCATTGGAATGTTAAAGAAATTGGTTTTGCAGTCATAGTTAGCTGTGTATCTCACAGCAACGTGTCTCTAATCCTTTGTTCAATATACACAGGAAATGTTTTTCAGCATATCTCACTTACCTATCAATACAACCCTATCGATACAAAACAACATGGACATAAGCTGTTTGATAATGGTCTCAAATACTAAAATAGCTGCAGGACAAAAAGCTGCTTTTTATCTTGTCAGCAATCTTCTTCCAATAAATAAATAAATAAATAAAAAGATAGAAGATTTGACTCTAGTTTTGTATCAGATGACCATAACATACACCCCTAAAGAAATGGCTTGTGACACCATGTGCCCACTGAGATTCATTGAATCTGGTGCTCGATGTGAATGATCGTATTTGATAGTCTTTTGTGTACTTATGAAAAGAGAAAACTTAGGTGAGAGACAGTCAGTGACTTTCCAAGAGTGTTGATATACAGTTCAACAGCACTGACATTTAACAGTTTGTTCCAGACAGACTGTCGGTCTGAATGATTGTTTGGGGATTTTTCATCGTTACACCAGTACAGTAGGTGACAAGTGACTACCTTTATGAGTGAGTCACTGAGTTTATTCATTCACTAATTCATTCAAATACATTGATTCATTCAGAAACAAAACATGCAGTTGTCTAAATTAGTAAATCACCGATCAAACAGTTACTTCAGATTAAAATACAAGTCCTCTATCCATAATATTGCTTCCTCCAGTGAAAAAGTTGTCTCGTCTGAATAAGGAGAGAAATGCACAGATTCAGCATTGTAAGAACAAGCAAAAACAGTCTGAAATGGTTCAAAACAAATACGTTGGTGGATGTGATGGTCATGGACTTTTTCAGGAAAAGTGTTGTTGTGGATAATGCACTCATATTTTGGCCAGAAGTTACATTTTAAAGTTAAAATGCCTTTATAAAAAGTTTTTAGCACATTTTTTTTTTGTGTGAACCTTTACTGTGTTAAAATCCATCAACTGTTAAAAAAAATTAATCAATTATTTAACAAATTCAATTTATGTTGTAAATTGGTCCTACAGCGCAATATTGCTTAAATGTAAAACTACTAATTGATTCATCTAAAAAAAAAAAGTCAATTTCTATAGTAAAAATCTTAATACATATGTTCAGCTCTGAAATATTCAATAATTTAATGAATCAATCCGAATATTTATTTGACAGCTCTGAAATATGGGAGTGAAATGTTTATTAAGTGTGCTGTAGAAAAAAATCTTATATCCATATCCTATCCATGTGTCTATGTTACTGTACATGCTATGGTAATATAATAAACCACACCAGCAATAACAATAATTTTCTGCAGTTAAGCATTTTCACTCAATAAATGCATATTTTATGTTGTCCACTGTCACTAGTCAATCCAATAGTAAATAATTGCCCAATAACATGGGTGCTAATCTTATAGTTGCTTTAAAGTGTGATTAGGCTAGAGAGTGTGAAAAAGTGTGGCATTGGAAGAGGCACACTTGATGGAAAATCCATTGCTCAGACAAGGTAATGAGGTGCCAAGGGTGATGAAGGCAGAGGTACACAGTATAGATAGCCAGAGCACTGGAATACTGCCCTGAGCACAGGCTCATGTCCCCTTTGATCTTTCTCCTTGATCATGGCACTTTGTAAAACCCGCAAAAGCCAAAATGACCAAACATGACCAGTGTAATACTCTTAACATTACACCATACAGACAACTAAGCCAGGATGCTTTGATCTCTGTAAATCTACACAATCAGTAACAAGTTTCACCTTGTGGAAACAGGAAGGGAGTGTTATTTCTGACATTATTATTCTCTCAATATTCAAACACATGCATAAAAAAGAAACTAAACTGTCAAGTTCTCAAGAGACCTGTTTTTGTATGCCATATGGAGTTTCATTGTATTTGCGACTTTTTATAATTTTCAACTTCAAAAGCATAGCAGACCTAAAATGCCTAGTATAAGCAGGGTGGCATTTTAATTTCATTATTCAAATGAATTCATGTCCAGAGGTTAAGATTTAATTTTAGAAGAATCTCGGAGTACTGAGCAAAGTCTAATGGCTTAAAATGACAGTGTGTTTCTGAAATGAAGATTTACATCAATAAACATATTCAAAAACATAAAAATGTTATAAAATAAAAAAATAATTATACACTCTTAAAAAAAAAAAACCTTTATTGGCCAGGGGTCTCCAAACTCAGTCCTGGAGGGCTGGTGTTCTGCAGAGTTTAGCTCCAATTTGCCTCAACACCTGCCTGGACGTTTCTAGTATGCCTAGTAAGACCGTAATTAGCTGGTTCAGGTGTGTTTAATTAGGGTTGAAGCTAAACTCTGCAGGACACCAGCCCTCCAGGATTGAGTTTGAAGACCCCT
This sequence comes from Sinocyclocheilus anshuiensis, assembly GCF_001515605.1. Classification (NCBI taxonomy): domain Eukaryota; kingdom Metazoa; phylum Chordata; class Actinopteri; order Cypriniformes; family Cyprinidae; genus Sinocyclocheilus; species Sinocyclocheilus anshuiensis. The sequence goes on along the minus strand of NW_015546234.1, from coordinate 1,283,488 downwards.
TGCATTGATGATTCCATGAAGAACTTGTAACCAGTAGTGTATAAAGTACCTGAAAGCCATACTCAAGTAAAAGTACAGATATCTTACCAGAAAATGACTTTGGTAGAAGTTGAAGTCACCGTTTAGAATATTACTTGAGTAAAAGTCTTAAAGTATGTGATATTTCGATACCAGCATGGCACCGCAAATGGCAGCAAGGACGCTGAGCTCCGCGATTCTTCTATTGTTTTTGTTTGTTTGTTCTGTGTTTTGTCATTCTTCTTCTATAAGTTTTACCAGAGACGAACTCCTTAACATTAGGCAGCACATCCCAGACAACATTTTTCCGGTTTTTGATTATTCGGACGTTTTGTTGGACATTCTAGTCGGAGGTACAGCTGTGTTGTTCAAACGCGCGTGCAGACGCAGAAGAGGGAAACG
>NW_015546234.1:1274357-1282895 GCF_001515605.1 Sinocyclocheilus anshuiensis | reverse complement strand
GTGTCTTTCATTCCAACATAAGAAAACATTTCTGGAATCTGCATCTGAAATAGCGTTTAGATGTATTTACAGTTTATGTATCGCAGAGGGGACATGGATGCATTTAAACTGCAGTTACAGATGCATAAATAGGTTTTGTTTCAAAAGCATGCAGAAGCATTTTTGCCGTCTACAATTGAGAATGCCTGGAACTTTGAGTTTTAATAGACTAATAAATCAACGTGCGTGCACTCTGTTTGTGATTTGGGGATATAGCGTACTTGATAATGTCAGATCGCACATCATTACAACAACACTTACCATATTATCGCAGTCGATGCTGTACTGCACACCCCAGACTCGACTTGAGTGGAAAATGAAATCATCCGCGGTTGCGCGCGCACTTGTTTGCATGTGAGCATGAGTCTAACTTGCAAACGCCAGACCACTGATTCGTCAAACCTGCTTTCCTGCAGTCTGTGTTCGTCTGACTTCTGACTATTTTGTAGTAAGTAACCAATATGCTTCGGGGAAATGTATCGGAGTAAAAGTATACATTTTAATTAGGAAATGTAGTGGAGTAAAAATTAAAGTTGGCTGAAATATAAAAACTCAAATAAAGTACAGATACTCCCAAACAATACTTAAGTACTGTAACGAAGTATTATTACTTCGTTACATTACACCACTGCTTGTAACATCCATGGAACCTTTCCATTGCAGAAAAGGTTATTTTTAGTGGGAAAAAAACAGGTTCTTCAGATTATCAAAATATTGTTCAATGTTTATTTTAAGAACTTTTCACAGAAAGGTCTTTGGGGAACCCAGAATGGTTCTTCTATTGCATCGCTATGGAAAGTTTACAAGCGTTTACAAGCTTAATATTTAAGATTGCAATATAGGTGCCGAAGGCCCATTCACACCAAGGACGATAACTATAAGAATAACTATAGTTTTAATTATCATTCTCATTCTATGACAATAGAAAAGTCTACATCACAGCTATAACAATAACGACACAGAGGAACAATATTGTTGGAATAATGTACAGATCAGGTTTTTTTTCCTGCTAATGAATAATAAGAACATTGACAGCCAATCAGAATCAACCTGACAAAGAGTGCAAGCATTAAAGTGGCAGACGAGAAAATGGTAGAGCATGCTTTTAATAAACAGAACAATATTGTATGTTGGTGTGGAAACAATTATTGTCATTGATACTGTTCTTAAGTATTTCCTAGTAATTAACCTTGGCTCATAGAAAAAGAACTACTAAAAAATCTAGTGAACAAATGTCCAGTATTCCATCAATACAATTCTGATGAGAAGACATTTGTTTCCTGTTGACTCCTGCTGTCCATATTTGTCATCACCCACTGAGCTCTTGAGTGAATTCCTTTGCACCACGGACCTGTCAGCAATCAAACCGCCTCAAATCCTGACAACATGATTCCTCACACCCCCTGTGTCCCTTTAACACAGGGACAATTCTTCACTCTGTCACCCAGCCCAATCACCTAAATCTGCACTTAATTAGATTCTAATAGAGCCATTTCTAACATTATGGTGGAGAGCTTTCCCTAGGTAGAGCCTGATTAAGCAGACAGAGAAGTCATTGTTTTTAGTGGAAAGCCAATAAAAGCTAACTGCTTTAACAGTGTGTCTTTATTCAATTAAAAAAATATCTACAATCCCATTGGGAAAAATAATTAAATTACAACAGTTGTGAGTAATATATATATATAACTCTCTAACATACCAACTCGTCAGCTCATTAGTAGAGACTTTAAACCTGAAGTGGGTCAGAAAAGGTAAAGAGTTGTGAGAAAATAGGATGCAAGTCAGATCCGCTTCATGTTCAGCAGTGGCAGCTCTTAAAGCTGCCAAAATAACCTAATAACCAGCTGCTGTGATGTCTGCTAATCAAAGAACAAAAGAAAAAATAGCTTTAAGGATTCAACTATGTTTAATTTACAATTGAGTGTTTGATAACTTTATTCAATTTCAGTATATTTCCTACTTGCTGAAGGGCACAGGTAGCTAAATATGACATTAATGGGTTTATGTGAAGATTGTTTTAAGTTCACTTGAAGTTGTTGTTTTTTAAAGTCTAATAAATGTGAAAATTGATAGCTCTCAATTGATGTAATGTTGAATGGCTATAGTCAATGGTTAAACATTAGGGGAAAAAACTATTTCCTAGAGACATCAGTAGTATTGGTATAAGTGATACTCACCTTCAGACATAAAAAAAGATGCCACTAAACAAATATTGAAAAAAATATACTGTCTTTATGTTGTTTCTAATATATATATATATATATATATATATATATATATATATGCTCTAACTGTTGACACAAACACACAGAACATGCAAAATAAAAAAATTAATGCCTAAAACAATAACTTTTGGCCTAAAGCTGCATGGTGTAAAGTTGAGTTCCTTTTATTCTCTCTTACAGTAAAGGACATATCTCATTTACAACAGATTTATTCTTTTCTTGACACACTTGATTTCATTGACCATTTCGACCCTGATTCTGACACAAACTGAGGTAGATTACTCCAGAAAACCTTGTATCTGTACTGATGCTCAAAAGATGAACAGTAAAAATTACTGAAAACTCCCAAACTGCCCTTGAAATGTGATAATTGAACATGGAGGCACCAGAGAGCATTGAGTATTGTGGCTCTCACTGTTGGAAGAGGAGAGAATTACTTTAATTGCAGTTGTAAAAGTCATGTCACATGCAATCAGGGAGCTGATGGGTCAATATAAATCATCCTGGATTCCTCATTCATTTTCCCACGCAGGGACAGTAAAACGTCTTCATTCTATCACTTACTGTGATGAGGATGAATTAAAGGCATGCTTGGATATGTGAAATCAATGACACCTTAACTGCATGACAACATTTGCGGTGTGCATCTATAAAGCAGCCTGTCTGTGTCTTCACATTGTGTGTGCTGTTTGCTGGAAAAATAAATCAATTTCTTTCTTAATCAATTTAAACTGCGTTCAGCTTCATGGTGAGGATTAATATTTTCAAATGGTGAAATTCCTTGACCCAGAACTCATCAAAACGAAGCCTGTCAACCTTTGGTCATTAGGACATTAGGACAAAACCAAAATGTGCAATTTTTATGTTTAAGAAACAATTGATTTACGTGTTAGCACATAAGACACATTTTATGTTACCTGACAACATTTTTGTACTTTATATTTTTACAGTTGTCACAAACAAGACACCATCTTTGCCTGTTTGCATAAGCGATAGCTTTCTATCAGGGCTGGATGCCAAATGGCAGTGGTCTAATGCTCATGAACAGCAGCCTGCCCACCCCATTAATCTCAGACTTCATTGTGCGGCAATAAAAAGGTGTGTCTGAACATAAAAGATCCTCCTATCCATCAGTCTTATTGCCACTCAATAAATGGCCACAGATTTAAACAATGTACGGCCTCGTGATAAAGCCTTGTTTGTAGTCTGTCTTTCCAATTGGCAAGATGACCATCTAAAGCTTTTTAAACCTGTGGGCTCTGTAAGGTTGCCACAGCACACAATAAGATGGTGACAAATTTCAAACTTATCCTCAGTGACACATATGTCTTATGTTAAGAGAGATTTCAGGGGAAAATGGAACAAACAATATATTGATCCTATATACCGGAGGATATACAAAGAAAATCAATATAAAACTAAATGAGATCTACTGCATTATATAACGCTTTTTACGGCAGCAATGCTACAGATTGGCTGACATTGGTGAGGATTGATTGCATTGACGTTCTACTAAACCAAAGCAATGAGTGATTGAAACCAGCTATGTCAATCAAATCATGGTCATAAAACACATTTTAGACAGAACAATGTCATAAAAACAAAGCAACAAAAATACACATTACGGCTTCTTGCACAAAATATAAAATTCGTCGTTTTCAGAGTTCATGTTTGGAACAGCATTGGGATGTGTTTGCCAGCGTCCCGTATAAATGGAGGAGCGGCAATCAGCCTAATGTACTCGAGTGTGTCCAACGCACAAAGCCTTCTCACTGAAGCATTAGCTCAGCAATCTCCCAAAGTGAAACACCCCTCATTAACATGAATGACCAGAATCTATCATCATCATCAAGAGATTGTGTTCTTTGTTGTCCTAAAAGCAGGTTCACTATATTTGCAGCCTTACAAAGAAAATATATTTCCTGATTAACTATCAATATTTTATATGAATGTTCATGTGTAAATCCATGTTAACTCATGAAAGAGAAATTAATTAATTGTTTCAATTAATTGTTTCAATTTTTCAATGTAAAATATGTAAAAATGTAGTGCAGAATTTGTCTTCATTGATAGCCTATATGTTTTATGGTAACGAATCAGTCCACTGAAGGCAAGCGTAGTGAAGAACCCAAGTGCAGTTTATTTACAGATGTGATCCAAAATACAAACAATCTTGACTTGACATGAACAAACCTGATGGGGCATGAACAGACTTGACTAGAACAGACTTGACGAGGCATAAACAGACTTGGCTAGAACAGACTTGACGAGGCATAAACAGACTAGGCAGATCCACTCAACCGCAGAGCAAAGTCTATATACTCGGCAAGGGACCAGTGAACCTTTCCCCCAGGAAGCTGGGAGCAAATGGGTTCATTAAGTCCCACCCGAAATATGTCCTTAAGGGCCACATCATTAAAATCCACTTGGTAGCACAGTCCACAAAAGTCCTCCACATAGTCCTCTATGGTCCGACTTCCCTGACGAAGACTCAGAAGGCGAACAACTGCTGGGTTCATTTTGTTCTGGGTCGTGTATTCCGTAACGAGTCAGTCCACTGAAGGCGAGCGTAGTGAAGAACCCAACTGCAGTTTATTTACAGATGTGATCCAAAATACAAACATAATCCGAGACTTGACTTGACATGAACAGACTTGACGAGGCATAAACAGACTAGACTCACCAACAGCGGGTTACAACTTCAATACACCACGAGAGACAATGGCAACATGATGGCTAGTTATATCAAACAAGAGGGTCACATAACAAGAACAAACCAATGGGAAACAAGACACATGACTAGGACAACCAATCAGAACATGACACATACACAAGGCAGAGATACATGAGGGCAAGGGAAGCATGACACTAACAGGGTGAAACAATTACAAAATAAAAGACATGAAAACATGAACATGAAACAAAACCCCACATTACATTTATATACATATACATACATGGTCCATGCGTACACTGCAGTATAATGAAAGAATATAAGCACTAGTTTTCTATTTATGGAAATGTATTATTTAATATATCACATTATATTTTCTAGTATATTCCCATGTATTTTTATGTTGTAAAGTTATCCAGTTTTATTGATAATGTAAAATATATAAAATCTTTCTCTCCATGTGTATCTTGTGTTTTAAATGTTCTGATGTCAGGTGCATAGTGAAGCCATCTTGATGATTACCATTCCAATTGTGTTTATGCAATATGGCTTTTAAAGAAATCAAATGAATTAAGAAATATCAAGCACAGCTCTCTTGTTCAGAGAAATGTTGAAGGAGATTAAAAGTGTCCCCGTTTGATCCTTTCACTTAAATTAAATGTGATATGACTATAGACTGTGAGCAGATCCCTGCCATCAGCTAATTTAGTGTCCAAGCACAGTAATGTGAGATGCTTATAGACAGCACTGTTCTCTAGTGAACCCATGATTCCTTTAATTTAAGAGCAAGTGCAGTCTCATAATGGCTGAGCAGACCACACATCCCAAGGTGAACAAGGACACTGTCTGGACATTTACTCCATTGACACTGTGCAGACAAAATGCCAAACACAGAAAGTAGCGTTAGTACTGTTGTGCTATGACAGCACTGTAGAATATACACTGGAGGTGATGTGGACTTGCATAAACTCTGTAAGCCAGAATTTATAACACAGAATTAGAATAGCAGACACAAGACAGAACCATTCAAAGTGTTGTCTCTGATTCTGGAAATCCTTGTGGTTTTATGATAGCGTTGATCCGCTGAGAGGAAACCGTGAAGATGTTCTGTTCAAGCAGAGCAGCTGCTCCTCTGTCCTGTGCTTATGAAATCAATATTCTGAACAGTTGCCAAGGCACTTAACACAATATCGCAAATCCACTGAGTTGGATCCACTGTATATAGACTGTTCTTAGCCTAAAGAGGAACTGTATATAATATAATATAATAATAGGATTTGAACCTCCATTGCACGCTGAACAAAAGTGTTCCACAATATTTGGTATTTGATATTTGGAGGAAGAGCTCAAGGCCAGAACAAGAAAATTGTGTATAAAATAAAATAACAGCCGAGAGTTCAAACAGCTGATAAAAGCATCACAATAATCCACAAGTAATCCACAGGACTCTAGCCAATCAATTATTGTCTTGTGAAGCTGCGTGTGTGTAGGAATCAGTGTTGAGCAAGTTACTATGCATAATGAATCTTTCATAATGCCTACAATTCGTGTGTAATGAGAGGATTCGTGAGCACGCAAATTTCAGCACTGCATTGCTCAACGCTGCAAACACGTGTTATAGCCTAAATAAAACTCCGCATACGCTTGCACATGTTAATCGTTTATATTTTATATTAGTTAATGTTGCTTCTGTGCAATAGATGAATAACAATTTATTTCTTTTAGATAATTTGTTTAGATATTTCTATTTTGCGGGAGTCCCGTGATTATTCTCCCGCATCCCGCACACACACGAGTGTCTACCCGCCCGCAGCAGCACTCGCCCATCTTGTCCACGAGGGTCTGGCTGCAGCCTGCACTTGTGTGTCTCGTCCCCTCCTCATCCTGTCATGTGTTTAAATAGGGTTCCCTGTCTTGAGTTCAGCATCCGGTATTGTTCATGTCATGTGTAGCGTGAGTGGTCCTTTGTGTTAATTAAACCCATTTATTTAATGTACTCCTCGTCTCGCTCCGTTCCTTGCTCCTCAGTCCGCTCAGCAGTGCACCCGTGCGTATAGAGACCTCGGCTTGTAACTATACTCTAATTACTATTTTGAAAATTATAACGCGTTAAATTACTCCGTTACTAAAAAAGTAATCAAATTATAGTAACACGTTACTAAGTAATGTGTTTCTGCCCAACACTGGTAGGAAGCAAATATATCCTAAGGCATTTTAACTGTTTAAACTGTCGCTTCTTTTAACAGAGTCCGTAATAATACTTCCTCCAGTGAAAAAGTCAATCCCCTGTTGTCCTCTCACATTAAAATCCAACAACATACTGCATTTGTTTGGAATTGTTTAGGACTGTGTTCACTTGTAATCGGTATTTGATCTGTGCATTTTTCTCTCCTGATTCAAGCAAAATAACTTTTTCACTAGAGAAAGCAAAATTATGGATTGGGGACTTGTATTTTAGTTGGACTAGAGTCATGTGGATAACTTGTGGATTATTGTGATGTTTTTATCAGCTGTTTGGACTCTCATTCTGACGGCACCCATTTCCAAATCTGTTCTGATAAAAAACAAACTCATCTACATCTTGGATGGCCTGAAGGTGAGTAAATTTTCATCAAATTTTTATTTTTTGATGAGCAGTTTGAGCTGCTCTAGCCGGTTGTTACAGTAGGGCAAACTTACTTTAAATAAACCAATCACACAACATATGGATTTACTGTTAGCCTCCGTCCTCACTAGCTTGCTGTTAAAAATTGCTCTACAAGGTCTGCCCAAGTCTGGTAGTGCTGGTGGACCAGCTTGGCTGAGCTGGTGGTGACCTGACTGAGCTGTTCCACCAGTTCCAGTGGTTCTTCAAGAAATTGGGAGTATTGTACGTTTAGAGTAATCCAACGGCACTGAGACTTTGCACAACTGGGACTTTTCATTGCCTCTTTCTGCATGTTACATTGTTACGCCAGTAGGTGCCAACCAGGGCCGCATTAAGGCTGCGCCTAAAATGTATAATTGCAGAAAAAATATGTACGTTGTATTGAACATTAATGGAGCAACAGATTTTGTGCGAATATAAATCATTCAAGTTGTTTATTTTGTTTAAAAATCGTATAAATGTATGAGGTGGCAAGAGGGGCCTTATACCCCACACACGGGGTATTTGTTTAAAAATCGTATAAATGTATGAGGTGGCAAGAGGGGCCTTTTACCCCACACACGGGGTAAAACGCTCACCAGCATGGGGTAAAAGGCACAGGGTATTTATACAAATACTTGGTAACAGCAGCTATATTAGGCTGCATTATAGTTCACCCAAAAATGAAAATTCTGTTGATGTTCTAAACCTGTATGAGATTCCTTCGTGCTGTTGAACACAAAATAATATATTTGGAACAATATTGGTAACCAAACAGTTGCTGGGCCCTCACTACTTCCATATATGAAACAACAAAAAAAACACTATTGGAGTCAGTTGGGACCAGAAACTGGTTACGATCATTCTTCAAAATATCTTCTTTTATGTTGAGGAGGAAAAGGAAATTCATAGAGGTTTAGAACAATTTGACGGTAAGTATATGATGACAGTATCTTCATTTTTGGGTGAATATC
>NW_015546234.1:1273335-1273873 GCF_001515605.1 Sinocyclocheilus anshuiensis | reverse complement strand
TAGTAATTTATGTCAGGAAGGCAGGTAGAATATGTTTGACATAGTTCAATTTCATGTGAGATGGGTGCCCTTAGTAAAACTACTCAAGTTCAGTTTAGGGTTTGTGCCAAAATAGGATAAACAGTGAAAAAAACTATTTTATTAGTAACAGAATAGCAAAGACAACATAATTTCATAGAAATAACAGCTGCAACATACTTTGCATTAATAACACTTTAATAACACAGTAATAACACAGATATAACAAAGGAATAACACAGTAATAACACAGAAATAATTGAGTAATACCACAGGAATAACACAGGAATACACAGGATTAACTCAGTAATAACACATTAATAACGCAGTAATAACACAGAAATGACACAGGAATAACACAGTGACAACAGAACTAACACAGGAATAACACAGGAATAACACAGAAATAACACATTAATAACACAGAAATAACAGGAATAACTCCGTGACAACAGAAATAACACAGTAATAACAGAAATAACTCAGGAATAACACAGTAATAACACAGTAATAACAGAAA
>NW_015546234.1:1271753-1272722 GCF_001515605.1 Sinocyclocheilus anshuiensis | reverse complement strand
TAGTGTCTCAGTATTAATTACCATATCAAATTCATAGTAATTTATATCAGGAAGGCAGGCAGAATATGTTTGACATAGTTCAATTTCATGTGAGATGGGTGCCCTTAGTAAAACTACTCAAGTTCAGTTTAGGGATTGTGCCAAAATAGGATAAACAGTGATTTTATTAGTATTATTAGTAACAGAATAGCAAAGATAACAATTTCATAGAAATAACAGCTGCAACATACTTAACACTTTAAGGAATAACACAGTAATAACACAGTAATAACAGAAATAACTCAGGAATAACAGGAATAACACCGTAATACCACAGAAACTCAGGATTAACACAGTAATAACACAGAAATAACACAGGAATAACTCAGTAATAGCAGAAATAATAGGAATAACACAGTAATAACAGAAATAACACAGGAAATACACAGTAATAACACAGGAATAATTCAGGAATGAAACAGGAATACACAGTAATAACACAGGATTAACTCACACCGAACACCGAAATAACACAGAAAAAACACAGGAATAACACAGTAATAACACAGTAATAACAGAAAGGAACAACAAATAACACAGGAATAACGCAGTAATATCACAGTAATAACACAGTAATAACACAGGAATAACAACGTATTAACACAGGAATAACTCAGTAATAACACAGTAATAACACAGAAATCACACAGGAATAACACAGTAATAACAAAGGATTAACTCAGTAATAACACAGTTTTAACACAGGAATAACACAGGAATAACACAGGAATAACACAGTAATAATATAAATAACACAGTAATAACACAGGAATAACACAGTAATAACAAAAAAAACGCAGGAATGACAGAAATAACAGAGGAATAACACAGAAATCACACAGGACTAACACAGAAATAAAAGGAATAACTCAGTAATAGCAGAAATAACAGGAATAACACAGTAATAACAGAAATAACACAGGAAATACA
>NW_015546234.1:1270279-1271417 GCF_001515605.1 Sinocyclocheilus anshuiensis | reverse complement strand
GAATAACACAGTAATAACACAGAAATAACACAGGAATAACACAGTAATAACATGGTAATAACAGAAATAACTCAGGAATAACACAGTAATAACACAGGAATAACACATTAATAACACCATAATAACACAGAAATAAGTCAGTAATAACACAGGAATAACCCATTAATAACACAGGAATAACACAGTAATAACACAGAAATAACACAGGAATAAATCATAAATAACAGAGGACTAATACAGGATTAACACAGTAATGACTCAGGATTAACACAGTAATAACTCAGGATTAACACAGTAATAACACAGAACTAACACAGGAATAACTCAGTAATAGCAGCAATAACAGGAATAACACAGAAATAACAGGAATATCACAGTAATAACAGAAATAACGCCGGAAAAATATAGTAATAAAACAGGAATAAAACAGTAATAACGCAGTAATAACACAGTATTAACACAGCAATAACACAGGAATAACACAGGCATAACTCAGTAATAACAGTAATAACACAGTAATAACACAGGCATAACACAGGAATAACACAGTAATAATACAGGAATAACACAGTAATAACACAGGATTAACTCAGTAATAACACAGGAATAACACAGGAACAACACAGTAATAACACAGAAATAACACAGGAATAAATCAGTAATAACAGAAATAACAGAGGAATAATACAGGATTAACACAGTAATACCAAAATAATAACAGAGTAATAAACCAGTAATAATTCAGTAATAACGCATTAATAACACAGGAATAATACCGGATTAACACAGTAATAACTCAGGATTAACACAGTAATAACACCGGAATAACACAGTAATAACAGAAATAACTCAGGAGTAACACAGTAATAACACAGAAATAACACAGGAATAACTCAGTAATAGCAGAAATAAGAGGAATAACACAGTAATAACAGAAATAACTCAGGAGTAACACAGTAATAACGCAGTTATAACACAGGAATAACACATTAATACCACAGGAATAACACAAGAATAACACATTAATAACACAGTAATAACAGTAATAACACAGGATTAACACCGTAATACCACAGTAATAACACAGAAATAACACAGTAATAAACACTAGTAATAATTCAGTAATAACGCATTAATA
>NW_015546234.1:1268502-1269460 GCF_001515605.1 Sinocyclocheilus anshuiensis | reverse complement strand
AAATCACACAGTAATAACAGAAATAACTCAGGAATAACACATTAATAACACAGGGTTAACACAGAAATAACAGGAATAACTCAGTAATAGCAGAAATAACCGGAATAACACAGTAATAACAGAAATAACACAGGAAATACACAGGAATAACACAGGAATAATTCAGTAATAATACAGGAATAACACAGTTATAACACAGGAATAACTCAGTAATAACACAGTAATAAACACAGTAATAACACAGGAATAACACAGTAATAAGACAGGAATAAGACAGTAATACCGCAGTAATAATTCAGTAATAACGCATTAACACAGGAATAACTCAGTAATTACACAGTAATAAGACTGAATAAGACAGTAATAACGCAGGAATAACACGGGAATAACACAGTAATAACACAGAATAAACAGTAATAACACAGAAATAACAGGAATAACTCAGCAATAGCAGAAATAACAGGAATAACACAGTAATAACAGAAATAACACAGGAAATACACATTAATAACACAGGAATAATTCAGGAATAACACTGTAATAACGCAGTAATAACACAGTTATAACACATGAATAACTCAGTAATAACACAGGAATAACACATTAATAACACAGCAACAAAACAGGAATAACACAGTAATAACACAGGAATAACACAGGCATGACACAGACTAACACATTAATAACACAGGAATAAGACAGGAATAAGACAGTAATAACACAGTAACAACAGAGGAATAACTCAGTAATAACACAGTAATAACAGAAATAACTCTGCAATAACACATTAATAACACAGGGTTAACACAGAAATAACACAGGAATAACTCAGTAATAGCAGAAATAACAGGAATAACACAGTAATAACAGAGATAACACAAGAAATACACAGGAATAACACAGGAATAATTCAGTAATAATACAGGAATAACACAGTTATAACACAGGAATAACTCAG
>NW_015546234.1:1268047-1268487 GCF_001515605.1 Sinocyclocheilus anshuiensis | reverse complement strand
CACTCCACTACATTTCTATCAAGGTCCTCGAAGTAGAAAGTCGTTACTATGTAGAAGCTTTGAAAGGCAGTGGGTGATTTTTTTCTTCTCTAAAATGTGACTCTCTTTTTTTTCAGACAGTTTATCAGTAATCACTCTTGTAGGGCTTCATGAAGTGATTTCCCAGCATTTTTTGAAAACTGCCCAGTTGCAAACGTGATATTTATTTACAACAGTTCAATAATAAGAAGTTAATATTGTGGTATATATTAGACACCATATTGTCTGATTTTGCTAAATTGTGTACGTGAAAATATTACCTGTAAAGCCACAGAAGAACTGTTGTGCATCTCCTAATAAAACACAATAGGTGTTGGACTTGAAGCAGCACTGCATAGACTGTTCTGTGTGTGACATCAAAGTACCACGAGAGCGATTAGACAGCATTTAAAAAAAAAAAT
>NW_015546234.1:1267347-1267867 GCF_001515605.1 Sinocyclocheilus anshuiensis | reverse complement strand
GTTAAAGCAGTGTTGCTGTTGTAAAGTTGTACAGCTACAGTTGTGTTGCTGGGTTTTAAAGCAGGTTTTACTTTTTTTTCTTCCTTATCACGCTGTAAACACAGGAATAACACAGTAATAACACAGCAATAACACAGTAATAACACAGTAATAAACACAGGAATATCACAGTAACAACTCAGGAATAGCTCAGTAATAACGCAGTAATAACGCAGTAATAACACAGGAATAACACAGACTTAACTCATTAATAACAGAAATAACTCAGGAATAACACAGTAATAACACAGGAATAACACAGCTATAACAAATAAATAACACAGTAATAACACAGGATTAACTCAGGAATAACACAGTAATAACACAGGAATAACCCATTAATAACACAGTAATAACAAAGTAATGATACAGGAATAACACATTAATAACACAGTAATAACACATGAATAACACATTAATAACACAGAAATCACACCGGAATAACGCAGTAATAACACAGTAATAACACAGTAATAATACA
>NW_015546234.1:1265542-1266331 GCF_001515605.1 Sinocyclocheilus anshuiensis | reverse complement strand
CACAGTAATAACACAGGAATAACACAGTAATAACACAGTAATAAACACAGGAATAACACAGGCATAACACAGAAATTACTCAGGAATAACACAGTAATAACACATTAATAACTCAGTAATAACACAGGAATAACAAAGTAATGACACAGGAATAACACATTAATACCACCGTAATAACACAGAAATAACAGGAAAAACACAGTAATAAGACAGGAATAACACATTAATAACACAGTAATAACACAGAAATCACACCGGAATAACAGAAATAACTCAGGAATAACACATTAACAACACACACATTAATAACACAGGAATAACACAGGAATAACACAGTAATAAGACAGTATTACAGAGGAACAACTCAGTAATAACACAGGAATAACAGAGTAATAACACAGGAATAACACAGTAATAACACATAAATAACACAGGAATAACTCATTAATAACACAGGGTTAACACAGAAATAACACGAATAACTCAGCAATAACAGAAATAACACAGGAATAATTCAGTAATAATACAGGAATAACACAGTTATAACACAGGAATAACTCAGTCATAACACAGGAATAACACATTATTAACAGTAATAACAGAAATAACACAGGATTAACACAGGAATAACACAGGAATAACACATTAATAACACAGGAATAACACAGCAATAACACAGGAATAACACAGTAATAAACACAGGAATAACATAGGCATAACACAGGATTAACACAGTAATAACACAGTAATAATTCAGTAATAAGACAGGAATAACACAGTAATAACGCA
>NW_015546234.1:1260610-1265526 GCF_001515605.1 Sinocyclocheilus anshuiensis | reverse complement strand
GTGGAAGTGCGCTCTGACGATGACAGCGATGGTAAAATCATCTGCTCAAATCGAACCCTTTTAAGTTTCAAAAGGTAACGAAATATGCTTCAGTTTATTCTTCTGTAATTGTTCTTAAAATAAGAACACTCTCTCAAGAGAGCTTTTTGCTATTGCAGCAGTTAAAGAAATATCCATCCATGCTGTATATATCCGGGTCGCTAAAGACCCGAATATAATGATTGGCGAAACATTCATGCATCTAAGGGTTAATGGAGGTTTAAATAAATAAAAAAAATGCACATGCAATTAAAATATAACTGATCGAACAAAAACAGTGGAGATCTGACAAAAACAGGTCTCAGAGAGGTGTTTATTACAAATAAAAATGAAAATGAAAGCACATCGAGTTGGCAGAGTGCGAGGGTCGTGGCGGGATGCGGATCCGTCACTCATGGTGCACCTCGGTGTCGGACAAACAGAAGAAGTGAGGAATATTTAACAGAAGCGGTCACGGTGATGATGAGGCGAGCACCAGTGATCGCGGCCTCGCCTCTTGTTCTCATGCCCGCTCCGTGTGTCTGCTGGGCAGCGCTTTTCACGAGTGGAGATCGCTAGACGAATCATGTAATTTATTTTTTTTTCTTATCTCGGCTCTTTTGTCGTAAGTTATGTTATTACTCCATTAATGTATACTAGCCTATAAATCCAGCGCTCCCTGAACGCAGTCTCTGGCTTATTGCCAGTCAAGCGCAACGCTGCAGGGACGCGCCTAACGACTCTGATCTGATCATAAAGTCTTTCCGAGTCACAGGGCTCAAGTCCAAGTCAAGTCTCGAGTCATTGCTGTCAAAGTCTAAGTCGAGTCTCAAGTCTTCTTTAATTATTTAGAGTCGAGTCGCAAGTCATCAAATTTGGGACTCGAGTCCGAGTCAAGTCTCGAGTCAAGTGACTCGAGTCCACAGCCCTGCGAGCAGGTGTATCAGGTAGAAACAGTTTTAACGCACGTATTTACCAGAATGAATTCTGCCCCGCAGCGTAATGTCCATGAACAGTATAAACCAGTTGTTTTAAAACCTGCTTAAAACGCCTTGAAATGATAAGCTTAGACTACATCATGACGCACTTCAATCAACGATTGATATATTTCTACCGGATTATCTCCCAACCCTTAAATGAATATAGTTTGTTCAAACACAAAAACAATATAAATCCAGTTAATAATCAAACTGTCTGTGTGGACGATGACACTGTTTTTATCTGCTCCATGTGCCCGGTTCACTTGCTGTTCCAGCAACTTCCACTCCATCGTCAGCTTTAGTAAAATAATCTGATATGCTTTACTAAATCATGTTTTTTTATGTTGTTTTTATTTGAAGTTTTTCGTTTTTTGAGCCCCTCTCTCTTTTAGAATTGCTTACATTTTTACTTATTGAATGTTGTTCTTTGCGCGACCATTTCCAGATTACTCCAGAACAAAGTAAAGAGAGGTGAATGCAGACATACTGGGCAGCAGTCACCTGAGATACGTGCGCATATCGTTCAAAAGTCAAATATAGAATAAATGCATTTGATTGGTAAACCAAATTCAGATTTGATTCAATCTCAAATGGCAATGCATGGGATTTACGGAAAAGCTCAACTAAATAACAGCGCTAATAAGTGGGGGGCGTGGTGGCTTTGGCGATCGGCGCTCCAGTCAATCTACTCCACAGCCAATCACGGGCCCCCTCCTTGCTCGGGCCTCGGGGCTTCAGCCCCGCCTAGCCCAATGGTTAAAACGGCCCTGGTGCCAACATGTGACTGACTATCTGAGTGAAATATTTTCATTGGTGAAGCTAAAATAGACAAATGTTGACTGGCAGTTGTGTCTAAAATGTAAGTTACTCAGTATTAACTTATTGTTAACTGTTGATTATTGTATAAAAACAATCCAAAAACCTGACTTGTCAAGATCTCTGAAATGCTTGAAGAGACGTGAGATTACTCACGTTTGAGAGATTAAAGAGGTTCTTTACTGCTGTTCTATGTGTAAAAGATATATTAGATGTTCAGCTAGTCCAATCTGTTGACCAATCCTAGAAATTGAATATACCATAAAATATTTCCAATCTCAGGAAAAGGTTTTACTGCTAGCCAAAGGCAACTAGTTGTCCTTGAGGAGAAGACTAACAGAAGCAAAGCGGTTTAGTGGTTTATTAGAGTCAATGTAACCTGTTTTTCACTGTTCTTTTCATGTTACAAATGTTACACAGCATCTTTCTCCTCCTGCACTGATTTAGGGAGGACATAAATCACTGCCTAATAAGTTGTATTTCTTTTTCTTGGCAGAGAATCTCGGCTTCTTTTTCTGCAGCTGTTTCATCACGTGAATAACATACCGCTGTATCCTGTCAGCGGCGCTCTGTGGGATATTCTGCCATTTAATGATCCAAAGATTATGTTCCAAGTAAAAGATTTAACTTGGAGGACTCTTACAACAGCACTTGGGGATTTTAAATTATTTTCTTGTCTTTTAAACATCTTTGATCCTGAACAGCGAGGGGCTAAGGCTAAATGCAATTAATTTGTGTTTACAAAATGAGATGAGATTACCTAACTGTTTGCACAATCAAGCTCCCATTCAATTTTGTCCGCAACACGCTTGTTTTCAATAGTACTGAATTTCGGGTTGAAGTGGTACCGTGGGCCTCTTCAGTCTGAGAGTCTTAAGAGGAGAGTCACGTGAAAACAGATTGAAAGGAAAATAAATAAATAAAATTATTCTTAATGGATAGAGAGAAGCAGCCATGAAATCATGAACAGGAGCCAATCAGCCCATTCAATCTCTTGTGCTTTATGAGCCGTGCAGGTTTTTAGCACTCTGCGCAATAAAGTGGGACACAGTTAGCATGCCAGAAATTAGTTCTTACACTGCATTTAAGCAGCCAACTCTTCGCTTTAAGGGGTACTGGGGTACTGGTTTGCTGCGTTATTGCTTTCAACAGTGTATCACCTCAATGTACATGCTTGGTTTGGTGATATTTTCTGCTTGTTAGCTGTCTCCGAGAACCTGTGTGTTTGATTTAGGATCGTCAATTTAATGTGTTCATTTAATTAAATGAATGGATTGCTGTGGATTGCAGGTTTATATTCAATGATATGGAAATAAAACGAAAGCACATTTTTAATGTCTGTTCAATCTTAATTTGGGAACTTTTTTTCATTTTGGCTAATTGACCAAAACTCAAATTATTAATCAATTAATCAAAGCATTTTATGTAATAATACAAGTGAAATTGTAATTTTAAAATGTTTTTGTAGATTTTAAACTCGTAATTAAAACATTTTTAATATTTATATATTTAATATTTTTACATTTTATTTTATTTGACAGCCCTAGTTTAAATGATTTTATTACCATCAGTACATTTGAAAATATTAAATTAAAATGTTAGTTTTAAAATGTTATTTTTAGATTTTAAATTCATAAGCAAATATTTTTATTTATTTATTTATTTATTTAAAACTCTTCATATTTATTTATTTATATTTTATTTTTACATTTTATTTTCTTTGACAGTGCTGACTGTCAGTGTGTTTTCATATAGTAAATTTGAATTAAGGTTCACTGATGAATCAATGAATCAAACTATTATATGTAATTCGCTTAAAATTTAAATTTTATTTATGTATTTATTTATTTATTTTAGATTTTGAATTTATAATTAAGTAACTGTCTTTTAATTATTTTTGCATTTTATTTTATTTGACAGCCCTAATTTAAATGTTTTCATACCATTGGTGAATTTGAATTACAGCTCACAGATGCTTTTTTATTTAAGAGTGCAGAAAAGGACAATTAAATAATGAACATGTGACTTAAAGGGGTCATTGGATGCCCATTTTCCACAAGTTTATATGATTCTTTAGGGTCTTGATGAAAAGTCTATAACATACTTTGGTTAAAATGTCTCAATGGTTGTGTAAAAAACACCCTTTTTACCCTGTCAAAATCAGCTTTGTTTTCAGCATGTCGTTCTAGTCCATGTTGCTTTAAATGCTAATGAGTTCTGCTGACCCCGCCCCTCTCTTCCGTGGGGTGACGAGCAGACTGTAAACTTCAGCCGCGAAACTTGCTAATTAGCACATATTAGCAAAGATTCATTCAAAAAAAACATTATACTCACTTTTTCTGTAGATGAAGCTGGATCACGAATGATTCGCGCAAACTTAAACGCATTTAGGCAGATCGGAGATCGGCGCATTCCTTTCAAAAACGAAAGTAGCGTTAATCCTCTGCGACTTCAGCGGCTCAGATGTTTGTAAATGATGACTGCTATGTTCATTGTTACATCCAGCAACAAAACACCTCCTTATATTTACGTAATGCAATGGCAATCATATATTTTTGGCTTAGTGTGGCTTAATGTAAGTGGGTCATGAAAACACATTTGCTGGTTTGTTTTGATGCAGTCACAGATAGCAATCTTTTGTTGTTAATGTCAAAGGTCATGCATCCACTTAAATTATTTTTGTGCATATTACTTTTGGTAGAATCTATTGGCAGTTGCCAGTATGGACATCAACAGTAACAACAACAACAAAAGCAAGTAAGCAACAAATAATAATAATAATAATAATAATAATAATAAAAACAACAACAATAATTATAATTATTATTATTACAAATAATATTATATCATTGTTAAAGGGGTCATTGGATGCCCATTTTCCACAAGTTTATATGATTCTTTAGGGTCTTGATGAAAAGTCTATAACATACTTTGGTTAAAATGTCTCAATGGTTGTGTAAAAAACACCCTTTTTACCCTGTCAAAATCAGCTTTGTTTTCAGCATGTCGTTCTAGTCCATGTTGCTTTAAATGCTAATGAGTTCTGCTGCCCCCGCCCCTCTCTTCCGTGGGGTGACGAGCAGACTGTAAACTTCAGCCGCG
>NW_015546234.1:1256557-1259655 GCF_001515605.1 Sinocyclocheilus anshuiensis | reverse complement strand
ATGAAAAGTCTATAACATACTTTGGTTAAAATGTCTCAATGGTTGTGTAAAAAACACCCTTTTTACCCTGTCAAAATCAGCTCTGTTTTCAGCACGCTGTTCTAGTCCATGTTGCTTTAAATGCTAATGAGCTCTGCTGCCCCCGCCCCTCTCTTCCGTGGGGTGACGAGCAGACTGTAAACTTCAGCCGCGAAACTTGCTAATTAGCACATATTAGCAAAGATTCATTCAAAAAAAACATTATACTCACTTTTTCTGTAGATGAAGCTGGATCACGAATGATTCGCGCAAACTTAAACGCATTTAGGCAGATCGGAGATCGGCGCATTCCTTTCAAAAACGAAAGTAGCGTTAATCCTCTGCGACTTCAGCGGCTCAGATGTTTGTAAATGATGACTGCTATGTTCATTGTTACATCCAGCAACAAAACACCTCAATCGCTTAATCGGAGATATTCTTGTCTTCCCCTGCACCGGAGTCCACACAATGGCGGACAGCTCTCAGCTCACTCAGGGCGGGTCTAAGGTAAGATGGCCTTGTCAATCAACCATCGTGGGAGGGGCCTGTGCAGAACTACATCATTCTGACAGGAATCTCAGAACAGCCTGATTTGAGAAAGGGGATTTTAAAATAGGGATTTAAAAAAAAAACACTGGGTGGATTTTTATCATTTTAGGGTGGATGTGTACACACACTTCCAACACACATTTATGTTCAAACAACAACAAAAGTGAATTTTGCAACCTGTCTCAGTTTCATAAGACAAATGGGAATCATATCTGATGCAGGACATTATTAGATCCTGTCTGGCTCATGTTCCACCCCACTGACCTCAGCATTAGAGGAGAGGATGCTGACTGGGATGTCCTTTGACAGCGGGGGATGCGACACCCATATGTGTGCATGGAGCAATGCTGACCCACTAGATTTTTTTACACACCAGAGCAGGCATATGTACTATTCTGGGGTGAGCTGTCTATTTATAATTGAGTCTTAAGAGACGACACCTGACGACATCAGCTGCACAAGAGATTAATTGGACGACAAAACATCAAGAAATAGTTCACCCAAAAATGAAAATTTGCTGAAAATGTACTTTTTCTCGGGCCATTCAAGATGTTGATGAGTTTATTTCTTCATCTGAAGAGATTTGGAGAAATATAGCATTACATCACTTGCTCACCGATGGATCCTCTGCAATGAATGGGTGCCAACAGAATGGGAGTCCAAACAGCTGATAAAAACATTACAATATTCCACAAATAGTCCATCAGTTAACATCTTGTGAAGCAAAAAGCTGTGTGTTTGTAATAAACAAATCCATTAAGATGTTTTTAACTTCAAACCATTGCTTCCATCTAAGATACAAGTCCTCTATCCATAAAATCGCTTTCTCCTGTGAAAAAGTAATCGTCTCAGTCAGGAGAGAAATATGCACAGATCAGAAGCCAAAACAGTTGCTCGTGTAGTTTTTTCAACTTAAGACTATTTTTAAATTCATTTTAATTCCCAACAATATTTTCTATTAATGTATTATTTTATTATATATTATTTATTTCAGATGAAGCACAGTTATTCCAGCCACTACAAAACACTACACTGCAGGTGAGAAGTTTTTCACATAACACAGAGTGTAGACACAGATGGTTTTAATATTAGGTAGATGGAAATCATGGGCATTATTTCCCAGACAGAGAACAGTGTTCCCAACTGAAATATATGTGGCTTTCAAATTGAATTTGGAGACTGACTAAATTAAATCAAATAAAAATAAAAGTTTTTTTCTTTTGGCCAATTCCAAAACCCATTCTGTTCTAAATGACTGTCAAAATTATCTCTTTTATTTCAGAAACATCAGGAATTGATATGATAGAATTAGAATCAAAAAGCTGCTATGATGTACATCTATTTGGCTAAAATTAGGGGTAATGATGATTATTAGACGTAATGCATCCTGCAATGGATCTGTAAATCAGAAAACATCTGGTTTATGTACTCTGGTTCTGCTAGTTGCACCCATCTGAGGCAAATGGTAAGTAAATTCAATATAAAACTGATTTACACTGAGTTTTAAAATTGAGTGTAGATAACTAGGGGCAGAAGGACTGGCTCCTAAATAAAAGAAACCAAGGAACATACAATAGACTATGTCTGCATAAAATGAATATGTAGAGAATAACAAGCACCACAGTTACTCAAAAAAAAAAAAAAATTCTGTCACTTAAATGAAATATATTCAAGTCACATATATATATATATATATATATATATACAGTATATATATATATAGAACAGTGATAACTATTAGGTTCCTATTAGATATAATAGTAACTGTTGGGTACATCTGTAATATTGTGAGCTTTTTTTGTGTTGTCGTAAAAGATACTTGGCCTGCAAAATATATTTAAATCAGCTTTTATTTTTTTGTCTTGTTTTCCTATAAAAATATCTTTAAGCAACAGAATTTAGGTCAAAGACACCCATCCATAACAATTAAAAGTTAGTTTCTTTATATTCATGTTTAAGCATATGATTTACGCAACCTGATCTCATGAGACCAAGGGCCTCGTTTATAAAATGTGCGTACGCGCAGATTTGATCTTAGAGTGTGTGTACGCTAAAATCCACGGCAACGTTCATATTTATAAAAACAGTCTTTGACGTGGAAAAGTACTTACCGCCACGTCAGGGTCTGAGCAGGCGTAAATAAAATATATTCAAGTCACATATATATATATATATATATATATATACAGTATATATATATATAGAACAGTGATAACTATTAGGTTCCTATTAGATATAATAGTAACTGTTGGGTACATCTGTAATATTGTGAGCTTTTTTTGTGTTGTCGTAAAAGATACTTGGCCTGCAAAATATATTTAAATCAGCTTTTATTTTTTTGTCTTGTTTTCCTATAAAAATATCTTTAAGCAACAGAATTTAGGTCAAAGACACCCATCCATAACAATTAAAAGTTAGTTTCTTTATATTCATGTTTAAGCATATGATTTACGCAACCTGATCTCATGAGACCAAGGGCCTCGTTTATAAAATGTGCGTACGCGCAGATTTGATCTTAGAGTGTGTGTAGG
>NW_015546234.1:1248677-1256084 GCF_001515605.1 Sinocyclocheilus anshuiensis | reverse complement strand
TGCTGCTTTGCTTCTGTGAAAATGAATAGAGACATCAGCCTTAAACTTTGTTTTTGTCATTTACATCAGTTATATTTGTATAAAATACACTATATATTTTTGTGTCAGTACATTAATGAGCAGCATTAGTAAACTGTGTAAATATAAAGAAATGCCAAATCACATGCAGGTTTTTTCAGACCAGAGACCATAATCGTGTAATAATTTATTTTATTATGATATGAAACGTCCAATTTTTCTTTCAATAATGTTTTTTAAAGTATTGCAAGAATTTCGTGATACTAAACTTTTTATTAGTTGTCATAGCAAGTGATTTTAAAAGTAGGATGGCTCACTTTTTTATAAGATGACTGAAACTTTTAGTTGAATTCCTATTCTTACTTTTGGAAACCTAATTGTTTTATCATTATTATTATTATTATTATTTCTGTTGTTTCTAGAAGTAATAATTTTCATAATAGTCAATCGAAAAAATATAACCACACACACATTGTTTGTTCACAGAATAATTACACATTGTTAAATAAAAAGCGTCCCCGCACGAACCTCTACCTCCGCCAGCAGGACCTCAATTTCAGACTCAGTAAAGTTTGTTTTTCTTTGTGCTTGTCATTCTCAAGCATAGAAATTCGGATATTGGCGTGTGATAGTTTATATGGTAATGATATTAATTAGGGGGCGTCTACAAGGCAGAGATCTGACACCAGTCAGCTGCGCACAATTTCAAGATCATTTGCGATTTATAAATGTCACATCTGGAAGAGAGGCGTACGCACATGTTTTTGTGCGCACGTTCGTTTTCTCTGAATTGCACTTACGCACTTTTGGGAAATTATCTTAGAACAAATTTAGGATGGTTTTTACACAACATTTTATAAATGAGGCCCCAAGTCACTGTTTTATTTGCTCTCCAGAGATGACTAGAGGTCCACAATTGTGGAAAACATGGAATCTCATATCAAAAAAAGTGTATTTTTCTATCCTTCCAGGTAAACAGAAACATTAGAACCTCACCAGTTAAACATACAAAATACAGCTTGAAGCGACTTGAACCATAGGTCAGCACTTGGATAATAGCATCTTCCAAATTTGCTATATGTAGTTGTTTTCTAGCAACGTTTATTGCCGCTTATAATTTTAGCCATTGGTATTGCTTCATCTCTGCAGTCTTTGTCAGTCTATTGAAGAAACAAAAACTCACCTTTCATCAGTTCTACAGATGATTTGTTACAGTTTTCAAACAGTTACAGTTTACAGTCCAAATTTTAAGTGTGTGTGGGGAAAAAATGTTGCCTGTGTTCTCAATCATCTAACAGGCGTCCTGTTTTTGACCTGCATTAACTGTGTTGAAAGAATGTAGTTTATATAATATAGTTTCATTTGTTTAATTCTCTGCGCTGAGAACATTACAGTATTTAATGGCATTCATATGTATTTCTCATCCAAATCTAAAGTACACTGGTAAGTTTACACAATGAATAAACAGTGTATTTCTGAAACTGCCAGAACAACTTTGCAATCAGTGACGACAGAATATAAACCATGAGGAGAAGAAGAACATGATTCTCTCCTGTTCCCATCCTTCATAGGTCCAGCGAGGTATTATTCAAAGGAAATCAATTATTTTAATGGACTTTCATACTTGTTCATTCATCTTTCTCTGAATAAACTGTATAATGTATGTGTGTGCAGATATATTGTGTCTTTGTGATTGTGTTTGGCAGTAAACACCACTGCACAATCACTCAGGTATTACAATTTTGATCAGTTTAATACATCTTTGTGGAATAAAAATTTTAACTTCTTATTTCTTATTTTACTCATAAATCAAAAGGCAAAAAGAAAGAAAAAAAAACATTTGAAAATTGACGCAATGACTGAACAGCTCTACAACATACTGTGAAATCTATGGCAGGAATAATATTATAGTACATCCACAAGACTTTGTTCTCTAAAGTATTTCATCCAGTCTGTTTTCTTGTTTTTCATGAATAAGCTCTTTATGTGGGTCCTGTGTCCAGTCCAAGCTGTGAGAGCAGAGGAATCAGATACAAGCTGGTAAAATGCGTGGTTTTTCAGGTTTTCAGGAGCTACTTACTGGAATTTGCATTATGCCAGGGAGAAAAGACCCAGGGTCCTATAAATAACAAAAGAGTAAATATACAACTGAAACGAAATGATTGACGTGGAATTGTACGTTTGAATGCATGTAATTTCAGGGTGGTATAACATCTGATCATCTGACAGAATAAGAGTTAAATCCCTTCATTGTGGTTGCAGACAGAGCTTCATATTTATATCTTTTCTCAAGTAATAATGGATAAACTTTAGGTTTGAGAAGCTCATGTGATCTTTTTAGAACTGGTTTTCATCCTTGGGAAGTTGAGGAAAAATGTATTGTGGATTTCAGAGCTTTTGTTTGTTTTAACAGCTTTCTTTCCCTTCATTCATTCATATCTTGTAGTTTCTATTAAAACGAATGACTGAGGGAAAATCTGGTATTGTCACGAAAAGACCCTTTTCTGCGAAACTCTCGTACATTATCAGACATCGGGGCACAGATGTGAACTATATTACCCCACACTCCCCCCTAATATTCTTGTCCTGCTCTCTCTCTCTCTCTCTCTCTCTCTCTCCCTCACTCTCCTGACCACAAAAGAAAGAAATCATTGAGTTTCTCCCTTTTTATAAACACTCCCTCCCCTTTCAGTAGTCTCCAAATAGGGACACAGACTTTCAGGTTCCCAAACTTTGTTGGAAGAAGTGAAAAGAAGTTTAAGGCAGACTGATTATGTGTGCTCTGCTTTGAAGATTTTGACCAGACACATGGCTCTACCTTGTGACATGGCAGAAGATTCTGGTGAGTTCTGAAAACTTCTGGCTTGTGCATCTTATTTTATTCATGTTTCTACCGAGACCTATGTCATGATGAATATGGCAGAGCTAGCGTATGCATTTTTTCTGCATTCAAGGTCTAAAAAATTTAAACTGACCAATAATTTGAGTGCATGACTCATTGCTTTAGTGACTGGTGTAAATATATCTTTATGACATACTTTTAATTATGGTAATCTTGCCTTAGATTTCATAAATATGCAGTGATAGTGTGAAGTGTAAGACACACCACACTCAACCTTTAAACAACTACACTTTTCTTTTCTTTTGCTGCACATGAAATTCTCTTTAATTCTCTTTAATGTAAGTAAAACTAAATTAAACCCAAAACTGGAAAGCGACTTTATACTTTCCATTCACAAAGAGTCGTGGCCTATTTGCATAGTCTTCCAATATTGCAAATGTGTTCATCTGCTCTGAAGGTTGAGTTTCAGCACAAGAGTGAACATGACAACTTCCAGACACTTGGCATTATTACTGAAGGTTAATCGTGACTTTTTACTTAGACTAGGCATCAAAGTTTGTTATCATTAAAAAGATACTGCATTTCCTCAGCTTTGAACTGGTTTGGCATGTGTTTTGTAGGAATGACACAATGCTACTAAAAAGGTGCCTGGAGGAAACGTAAAGGCCAAAAGCGCTGTTTGAATGGGCTTTTATGGTTCCAATAGTATAATTTCAGTGTCTAAAAGGTTTAATTGTTTTCTTCGTTGTAAAACATAACAATCTCTGGATTGGCAGTGTGGGCAGTGTGTGGCATAAAAGCAGAGTGGCTAATCAAATCAAGACATTTGTGCTATTGTTCATTTACAATGTTGATCAGTAAATCTAAAGATCATGTCTGCATATGACGGCCATTTGCTCTGCTTGGTTAAGGAACATTATTCCATGACAAAAACAAAAACAAAAACAAAAACAAAAAAACAGTTTCAGCATTTCTTATTTTCATCTGAATACATTTGACACTTTCAGACTGAAGTAAAAAAAAAAAAAAAAAAAAAAACCTTGCAAAACATTTCAGTATTTAATTTTCACAGTGAAAAAATAATAAAAGAGATTCATTTTCTCAGAGTGCTTCAGGACTAAATGAGAAATAAATCACTGCTTTCTTCATTGCATGCACAGCAGAGCAGAAGTTCATTACAAGCAGTGTCGGTCTGCAGAGTTACAGATTTTATCCTTCCTCCATGAAGCACAAATGTCAATCAGCAAGTATGAATGACAAATTACTGCTGTACAGAGGCAAAGATGCTCTTGATAGTACTCCTTTAAATTGTTCTTTACTAAAATAGCTTGATAGTGATAGATAGTGTCTGTTTAAAAAAAAAAAGCTAACATATTTGACAGGTAACTACTGACTTTTTAAAACTGTAAATGTGCGAATGCAACACCACAGGTCAAGCCTTTAAAAAAAAAGATGACTGCAAAGAACCCACAGATTTGATTTTCTACACTAATGCGAAAAAATATATATAGGCCAATATATATAAAAATGAAATTTTCATGCTGCCCAGAACATGCACAGGAAGGTTTTTTTTTTTTTTTAGGCAAAGCGTGCTGAACTACCGCAGTATCCAAAAGTGCTCACACTGTGGAAAAGAGCTGCCGTCTTCCCTCGAAGACAGATATCGCATTTCACACATTTCCAGATGTTGAGATGAGTATTGGGACACCCTGAAGTAAGACAGGATATTAAGAGATTGTGTGAGTTGTCAGTTCAGTCACATCTGGAGACATGAGAGATGAGGTGATGAGCCCTTTCTGCATCAGAGAGCAGGAGATAGAAAAAAAAACTGGAAAGAAACTCCCAAAACTTTTATTATCCAGCATTTTGACGTTTTGCAACCAAAATACAACCTTAAAGCAACCTAAGATGCAACATTTTCAGAGAATATATCTTGAATTATTTTTTCTTTGCCCATTAAAAAAATAATCTTTTTTTTTTTTTTACAAAAAAAGACAAACCTCCCTACATTTTATTCTTTTAAGTCTTTTTTTTTTTTTTTTATTGCCATGTTTATTTTATTATTCAACATAAAAGGAAACTTTTTTTAGTTTATAAAACCATTTAAAACACTCATGATCATCCAAGATTAATACAAGATGATGCTTTTTGATGCCAAGGGCAACTGTAAAAAGGAATGAGTCTTAAGCCTGTGTGATTGTATTATCTAAGATGGGGCTCACACTTTTTCCTTGAAAAAGTGAAAAAAAGAGAGCGAGAGAGGGGTGGAGGGCACTCGTCCTTGTACATGGAAGACTAAACAAACAGCCTCCCCTTCCAGAGAGGTCATGTGCTACACCTCAGGGCCCTCACAAAAATGAACATGCTCGCTACACACACCAGCAGGAAGCCCACCTCCGCATGCTCCGGAAAACCCTGTAAAAGTCTACTGCTTCATTTAGCATTCACAGTACAGTTGTAGTTTCACAAATACAGCAATTTCTTTCAGCAGTTTTACCATAAATTTCAGGAACTTATGTGAAGATATGTGTATTTTTCTTGACTAGATTTTAGTCAGTTTGGTATCTATAGAAAATCAATAATATAATATAATATAATATAATATAATTAATATAATATAATAGTACAACTTTTTACACACACATACTGTTCTAAAGATTTGGGTCTGTAAATACATTTTATTCAGCAAGGACATATTAAATTGATTAAATGTGACAAGAATTTTTACATTCTCACAAAATTCTATTTCGATTAAGTGCTGTTCTTTAGCTTTTCTTCAACTCTGTATTCAACAACAACAACAACAAATGTTTTTATGGAAGCTTGTTTCCACCATGGGATAAAATAAATAATAATAAAAAAGGTAATTCTGACTTTTTTTCCTCACAATTCTGAGTTTACATCTGATAATTCATTTTCTCTTGTAAGTTTAAGAATTTTTTCTCAGAATTGCAAGATATAAACTCAATTCTGTGAAGAAAAGTCACAATTGTGATGTATATATTCGCACTTCTGAAAAGAGTCTAAATGGTGAGATATAAACTAGTGATTGCCAGAGCTAATTCAGAACTGTGAGATAAAAAGTTGCAATTACCAGTTATGTTTTATTGCATGGTGGAAACAAAAGAGAATTAAAACAACAAGATGTAAACTCAGAATCCTGAGGGAAAAACTCAGAAAGTCAGCGTTTATGTCTACAAACCTAAATAACTCACAGTTTTTTAGTCTGTGGCGGAAACAGGCTAACGTAGTTTTCAACGTTGATAATAGCAAGACATGTTTCTTGAGCAGCAAATCAGCATATTAGAACAATTTCTGAAATATCTTGTGACATTGAAGACTGCTGATCATTCAGCTTGGTCTTCACAGGAATAAATTACATTTTAAAATATATTCAAATAAAAACGTTATTTTAAATTGTAATAATATTTCACAATATTACTGTTTTTACTGTATTTTTGATAAAATAAATGTAGTCTTGGTGAGCATGAAGAGACTTATATAATAATAAAAATATAAAAAAATCTTACCGACTCCAAATTTTTGAACAATACTGAATAGTTTCCCTTGAGGAAAAGTTTTGGTCTGTTCTCAAAGCAAAACATTATTAGAGTGTCTGTTTATTTCTTCACAGATGAGGTCAGAGCTTTGCAACAATGGTGACTGTGTGGAAAAGGTCTGTCCAGCTTTGAGAGGCTCAAGAGGGACCTCACATTTGCCATCGCTTGGGTTCTCATCCATCACTCCGTCAAGTCCCAGGTCATAGAGGTTACTTCCTCTTCTGGGTCATGATGAGGCTTCACTCTACTCTGGGCACTTGGCTCTTCACACTCCTAGTGATGCTAGTCTACTGCCAGAGTGGTGATGATGGAGAGTGGGGATCAGGTGACGTCTCTGGGACTGTGGTCACTGGCAATTCCTCCAATTCAGTCTTCCATGCAGTCGGGGATGAGCCAGACAGGACCAGGCCAATTTTTCAGACCCTGGCGGAGACAGAAGGTGGCGACTGTTATGTCAACTTCCACACCAGCCAAGTCATGTCAAGACGGTTACGAGCTTTCAGAGAGGAAGTTGCTTATCTAAAGGCCCTTCAACATGGGAACCAGGCAGTGATGGAGAATCTGGTCCAGTTTGTAGGAGCAGAAATGGGAGATCAACGCTACGAGGAGGTGATCCAAGAGAACATTGTTGGAATCAGGGAGGATCATGTGAGCTGTGAGAGCGTGGTCACAAAAGCAGCAGAGGAGTTGGAGAGTCAACTGGAGGGAGATGCTCAAGCCACTTTTGCTGGAATTCAGAAGTGAGATAAGTTGAATCTTAACAAAACTTCAAGGTTTTTAACAATTTAAGATGCTCTAAGGCAACAAACCTGAATAATAAAGAGAAGAGAGGAGAGTGCAAAATATTTAGTGTCAAAATTGTACAATTTGCTCTTTACATAAGAAGTGGTGATGGAAGATCAGAGGTGAAAATATATATTTATCTAAATATATAGGTATACTGTGCATCCCATATAAATAAATAAGTACTATTAATATTTTTATATA
>NW_015546234.1:1232175-1248423 GCF_001515605.1 Sinocyclocheilus anshuiensis | reverse complement strand
ATATATATATATATATATAAGAACAGCAATTATGTGAAATAGAAATCTTATTTTATTTAATTTAATTTCTGATTATTAATTTTAATATATTACAAAAATATTTAATTATTTATTCCCAGTATATAGAGAGTTCATTTATCGACCTTAATATTTGAAATTGCAGCTCAAGAGTGTTTCAAGGCTGCATGCATAGTAACACTTCAAAGGTTAAAAAATTGTCAATAAATTACAACCAAATAAAACTCAAGGGAAACTGTTAAAATGATCCTAAACTAGAAATATATGCTTATAAACAGAAAAATAAAAAAGCTTGTAGCTCGTAGACGTAGAGGCTCAGACTAACCACTATGATGTGACTTCGATTCTGGTCTCTGCTTTTTCCATCACCAGCCTGGACAGTTGAAAGGAATGTGAATTTCAGCCCCTTTGAGGCCCCTGGTTCAAGAAAAACTAAGCTGAGGCCCTAAGGAGGCCCCTGTTCATTTCCTCCTTCTCCTCTCTCTCCCTCTCTCTCTCTGTCTTTAAATATTTCTGATGTTGTGTATACTTTGTCTTTATCTAAGAATAAAAGAGGAGTCCCTTGCCTTTGAAGAAATTCTGCGTACCACGACAGACATCGCCACTCGACTGGAGAGCTCCTCACGAGCCCTGCATGTGGAGATGATCGAACAGCTGAGGAAGAACATGAGACAGCCGCGCAAAACTAAATGACTCCTTGGGAAGCCATCCAGCATGGAAAAACTGATAAAAGTATTATATGGCATGTCACATCTATATTTATCCACAGTTTTTTAATAACAGTAAAACAATGTTGTCACCTTAAACAGTCCATATGTGGACCATTTGACTTAATTTTATCTCCCTTGCCTACTATGTTTTGGGAAAGGGCACTGTTGTCAGAGAATAGACTGAAACGCCAACTATATTTTTCTCTCTTGTCCGATGTTCATTTATGAGCCATATTGAACATATAATGGCTATGTGTACAAGGAAACATGATCATGATGAAACATGATGAAAAAATGATCTTGGCAGTGAAGGTGATATCTTAAAAGAATATTTTCTTTCCAAGTACAGACAACCCCGCAGCTATGGTCTGGCTGTCTTGGCGCTAGGGAGCAGATGGTGAAAAGACTGTATGAGGGTCTGGAAATCAGCAAGCATGAACTCACATACATTGGAGAGAGAGAGAGAGCAAGATGGAAAAACAAAAAAGAAAGGGAAAAAAAGACATGGCAGTGATGTCACTGAGGAATAAATAAAAACGTGACTTGGCAGCTTGGAGCCAGAATCTAAAAAATCAGAACAAGGAAGTAGAAACTTTGCGACTTAATGATATTTAAAAATATTTTGTGATTACTCTAGTCAATTATTGAAAAATACTTTAAGTATATAAAATATAAGTGTATTACTCTAGTCAGTTGTGGTCACTTTTGCTGTATGTGTACAGCATTTTTGATGCAATTCTGTGTGTATGCTGGTAGCTATTATGATCACAGATGCAGCTTGTGTGAAAGAATGACTTTCAGTGACATGAACTAAAGACTGTATTGAGGGTTGTATATTATAAACTGTTGATGGTGGGTTATTGTCATTCTTGATGTGGCGCTGTTGAATTTGATTCACATAAAGTGTACTTTTGTGTAAGATTATCAGGGTATCAGGTTTTAAGTCCTGTAAAATATATAAACATCAGGGAATTAAAAAAGGGGGTAATGAAAAAGTCATGGAAACTTCTGTAGTCAATATAGATTTTTTTTTTTCAAGTATTCCTCTGCTGTAGAAATTGCTCTTTGAGAGTATGATCTTTTTAAATCCAGTTACCACAAACGACTGTAAAAGTGCCATAGATATTGATCAAAAATTGTGGAAACCCTGAAATGCAGCTTACAATAAGGAATTGTTTAGGCTGCTTGTCTTAGAAACATTTATGTAAAATAGCAATGAGACATAATTACTGCCTAGGCCCACTTTTACTTTCAGGATTCCGATCCTGTGTGTTTAATTAGCATAATTATTATTAATAATAGATGTTTCTGTCTCTAAAGTCACCCACAACTGCGTTTCAGTTTCACCTTGAGTGAGTTCTTGCTTCCCGTCAGCATTTATTCAGCTACCCTGACCTCTGGTGACCGTGATTTCACCAAGTACAACAAGTTCCTGAATCAACATCCTTGTTTATCCTGGAACAACATTCCAATTAACCAATCAGAATTGAAGGATAACTTTTCAGGAAATGTCTGTTCTAGGCTTACGATCAGGGTTAGGCGCTTATACACCAGGCACGTGCACAGGTAGGGCAGACCTATAGACCTAAGAAACCATATATATATATGGTTGTTATTAATAGTGAATAAATCTAAAGCTTTTGAGACTATTATTTTGTGTTATTTCATTTGTCATTGGGGGGGGGGTGCCCTTTTTCAGTTTCAGCACATGCCCCTCAAAAGGTCTGCGCACGGCCCTGTTATACACCCTTGGTAATCAGCTATCATTTCACACTGATTTTAGGAATAAATTATGGGTAGGGTTAGGTTTAGGGGTAGGGATTGGGTTTAGTCTATATTTTCGGACAGTAATGTTCATCCAAGATCAACAAAAGATGTTGATCCAGGAACATGTTTTACTTGGCAAAATCACGGCGGCCCTGACCTCTAGCGGCGATTAACTGCAATAACAATTCAATCACTTGATGCAATAGCAATAGGGTTGGCCCTTTTTGACAAGATTTGTCTCCATACGAGTTTGCGAACGTATCCATTAAGCGTGAGGCTTTATTTATTCATTTATTATTATTATTATTAAAAATAAATTCAGACTGGTTGGAAACAGAAATCGTCAGTTTGAAATGTGGTCAAGCGTGAACTTGTGATGTGGTCCCTCCCTCCCTTTCTGTCTGACATGAAAGTGGATAGGCGGACTGAGAGAGAGATGCTCAGTCTGGAGTAAACCCTGGAAGCAGGAGCGAGGTCACGAGTCCATCTATACACTTTGTGACAGAAATGGAGTTACTCTGGGATATATCTGCTTCAAAAAAAATCCTTCTTTTTGGATGCACGTGGAAATAAATAATACTTTTTGCAGCACGGAATCTGTGTTCCTGATCTTCCGCTGAACAGGTGCGCAAAACTTAAGCTAATCAACGTAGAGAAGGAAACTTCCAGTTTGGATAAATATGGATAAACACTGGATTTATGCAACTTAATTCGAAACATTTTTTCGAAAAACCGATTTTTGCCAGCACTTAAAATACACGTGATTGAAAGAAAAAAAGAAGAAAAAAAAACTTGTCGAGAAGATACCCGGCCTAAATACAACCACCAACCCCAGATGTAGAGTATGACACCACAACAGAACACACAGAAGCCATTGAATTATACAGAAACTGTCGCGTGGAATGCAGATGAAAATATAGAAATGTATTGAAAGTAATTGGCTGTACGATGGAGCGCTTTGAGAATCAGCGGTTCTTCCTGAGGATTACTCTTCTCTGCACTTTTCTTTGTGAGTCAAGTAAGTTTCAATTTTTCCACAAATATTGCTTAATAAAAAATAAACCAAAGAGACTCATGGAACATGGTGGCTTCTAGTCCAAGCTGACTATTAACTGTATAGGCTAAACTTGTTTTGACTGCTCAACCAGCTAGCATTTCCCAAAAACCATATACTGACCACATTAATCTGGTATAATAGGGGTTTTGTTGTTGGTTTAAATTGGTCTGTCAACTTGAACCAGCTATGGCCACCCTGGACCAGAAACGCAAAATCTTGTCTAAGGGAGCCTTAAAAATAACATAAGACAAAGTTTATATTTGATTGCGTGTTTTAGGCATTTCTAACGTGCATTGATTAATATTTAAACAATTTGATTCATTGTGCGTTATAAGAACAGACTGCCTCTCTGCTTAAAAACTCAAAATATCCAGCTTAATCTGGTTTTCAACTGGCCACAATGGGAGACCATCTTATTTTAAACCAGCTAAGACCAGCAAATTATCATAGGCTGGTTTAAGATGAAGGGGGTTGGCTTTCACATATCTACAGTCAGAGTGTAGGCATTAGAATGGCACGCACGATTGCCAGTAAAATGAAATGTCCTCTGCACGGCCAAGCTGGCGCTTAAATCAAGGCAGATTTATTGGGCTTGCTCATCACTCTGCGTTTACGCTCGCACTCTCCACGAGCGTCTCTTCATTTATGTGGCCGCTCGCTGTCAGCAGCCGCTGAACTACTGATGAATGAATATCACTCCGGGCATCTGACGCCTCCCGCGCGCGCTCGAGCTTGCAGCTGGGTGCACTTTACCGCCGCTATTTGCATCGGATTTGCTTAAGAACATCCCAAATTCTGGAAAGTTTCCAGAGTTGAACGGAGATACACGAAGAAGAATGTCGCCATCCAATTTCAGGTTCGAGGCTTTGATCCAACAGCCTACAAGACCGCATAGTGAAATCCGTCCACCTGCTCCGCTCCTCACAGCCTAGAGAACAGATGCGCTGTTATCGCTGTTTGAGAGGCTGCAGAACTGACGCAGACTTCACCGTTCCAAACTGGAATAGAGAACGAACCTAGAATTCTGATGTTCTACCACGGTAGCCATTTCTATAGTAGGCTACTGCAGACAGTTATTGCTACTTGAGAAAAATCACAGTAATTATTAATTATCATATATACATTTTAGCTATACATTAACATTTTACATTGCATTTTTTTAAATAAAACTTATTATAAAAAATTAAATTTTATTTGCAAGTAAAATCGTGGTGCCAAAGTTATACCTGGATTGTTAAGTTCGCTGCACTTTGAATTTAATTACTGCTAAAGACAAATAGACAGTTTGACAGTGGTGAAAATACGAAGTCAACACAGTTTACCTTATTGTATTGATATGGTAGGCCTATAGATAGATAGATAGATCCATTCATTTGTTTTTAATCTAAATTAACTTTTTAATTGTATATTTTATTCAACATTTTATTAGTTATAATAATAATATTGTATATTAATAATAATAATAATAATAATAATAATATACTAGCCCTTTAAGAAATCTCGACACGGGTCACGACGAGGCGTTCCCCATAGCGACCCCTAGAGGACGCAGTGTCTCGTTCCCTACTCAGGGAACCAATATTACATAAGT
This sequence comes from Sinocyclocheilus anshuiensis, assembly GCF_001515605.1. Lineage (NCBI taxonomy): Eukaryota > Metazoa > Chordata > Actinopteri > Cypriniformes > Cyprinidae > Sinocyclocheilus > Sinocyclocheilus anshuiensis. Next base: position 1,243,280 of record NW_015546234.1, on the reverse strand, counting down.
AACCTGAGACGATTTGCCCCATTTTAAAAAAAATATTTTGTTTTCATTTAAATTAAATTTTTTATTTTGTTTTATTCAACATTTTATTCAATTGAAAAGTTTCATTAATAAAATATTAATAATAATACAAATCTATTATGAAAAAATAGCTTTAAGAAAACATATTTTCACTAATTAAACCATATTGCCATAATTAAAGCATAAGCTATAAATTGCTATATATTACTATCTCTACATATGCTGTTTTCTTCTAAAAATATTAAATTCCCAGCTTTGAACTGCATGGCCTATCCATAATATGCTTTAAAAAGCGAGAAATGTCCCAGAGGTGAGAAAATATTTTCCTCTCCATCTGCAGGCCGCTGACTGTAATTGCTTGGGTTTCATATCATGTCCCACTGTGCTAATGCCCTGTGGTGCAGACCCTACATCTGACTTGTTAATGACATGTTGTCATTCACCCAGAGTGTGACTCATTGTGCCAGCATGACCCAAGGGAGCTCAGTTCTCCACACAGCAAATGACTGCGCTCAGAGCGTAACTCCAAGCTACAGCACTTAAATAGCAAGCCTGACACATACTATGTGCAAACACTGTCCTCAGGGTTCTGTATTAATGCCTCCTCAGCTCAGAAATAAGACCTGAGTGGGCTGCCTTAATGGTGTCTAGCCTCTGTCCTGCATAGGAGTCAACCAAAGGTGCAGAGATTACAGGACATCTCCTAGAAAAAGAAGAGAATCAGTCATCATTCAGTTAGCCACACTGGCCCACGTATCATTAAAAATGGTTGGCTTCTCACATATCAGGTGTTTGAAGCAATGTTCCTGAGAGCATTTTTTCTCAGTATATAGGTCCAAATGAAAACTTAAAAAGAGAACATTGAATGTATTCATTACACAATAGTTAGTTATTGTTCTCGAACCGAGCAGCATTCCAGCTTACCCAGAAGCACTGGGACTTCACTATTTGTATCTCTTCCCCCTTCCGTGTTTGCACGCTACAGACAGACAGTAGCTGTGTCCGAAATTGCATACTGTCTAGGTACTACATTTGGTTAGAAACTACTTAAAAACCTTTAAGTATGTTCTATATAATATTAATATATGTAGTATTAATAAAATTTGAACGTACTATATTAGTCATGTGGTCACTGTCACGTGACCTACCAGTGTACTATGAATTTGGACATACTACTACTCTTTTGGCATATGCCTGTTTTTCGCATGTTATATAGCAGTGGTTCTCAATTCCATATTTTGTATGTATCTCTTATTACTTTAGACGTTTGCTCTATTGACCAAGTGCCCTGCGAAGTGGACTTCAAGAGATATTCCACCATGATTCCAGTCCGAAGGGAGCCTACGTGTTCCATTCAAAGGGCATTAAAGTGTGCAAGACGTAAATTTAGATTGTATTTATTTACAGTATATTATGTCACACTTCACACTTCTCTAGTAAGTTTCGTCTGTGTGTGAAGATGCTACAGGCCATGGCGTAGCGCAAATCCGTGACTGAATGTTCCAAAGTGAAGTAAACTTCAACGGATTTCCCATGCTCAGGAAGTATAGGGAGCAATGAACACTGTAGGGACCATGTCAGTCGGAACGGAGTTCATGCATGGAGCTTTCTTCTAACAAGAGAGACATGCAAATAAGAGTGTTAAATAAGAGAGACATGCAAAATATGCAGAGCAGGGGGTCGCCAGGACTGGAATTGAGAACCACTGCTATATATAGTATGGAAGTAGGCATATTCAGATGCAGTAGTTGCATTTAAAAACATGACAAGTAGTTGCATTTAAAAACAAGCATGGCTGTGGAATGAAAAAAAAAATGAAAAAAAAGCTAGGTCTAAACGTGTTTTTTTTTTAATACATAAAATCTAAATTGACTATTCTTATTTTTTATGGAATACTGAGGAATTTATTATAAATGGTTTGTCCACACCACACACATCTTTAATCAAAATAAATGGATTGGTGTTTTGAATTATCCATGGTACATTTTTGTTGTTCATTGTTTGTGACAAAAACTTTCAGCTTCACGCTAACAGAGCTACTCTCTTTTTGCACTCTCTCATTAATAACATTTGTTATTTTTATGAAAAAGTTACATAATGTAGCATTAAACTGAGCACCGCGTTTTAGAAAGTAGTGTCACGTGCTTGAACGCATGTTTACATAGAAAAAACAATGGAAAAGCAATGCAGTGGAATACAAAAATGCTTTCTGTGTGAGCTATTTCTGTACTATATCTTTGTATGGGATATAATGCTGCATGCAGGTCCTCCTGGGACATTCGTACTTACGAGTTGACAAGTCGTAATTACGACGTCAGGTGCGTTCAAGTCAGTTTAGTCGGCACAAGATGGCGGTTTACCTTCTTTTAATAAATTACAAGAAAATACAACAGGGTCTGTTAACTCTGCTTATAGAAAATGAAGAGCAAAGAATTCGCATCAGGTGTGTTTTGCGTTTTTAATATTTTTTTTAGACCAGGATCCCAGTATAACTGATTTTCAGCATCAACAATTGCTAAAATACAGAGATTAAAAAAAGCTGTTGGCTAAATGCAACATGCAAAATGGCAAATCAAAAGATTTTTCACCTATAGGTGCAAAAATGATAGCTTTTTTTTACTTGGATTTCATTAACTAGCTGCGTAACAAGAACATTACCAATTTAAGTTTATAGGACAACTAAACTATCAATTTAAACAAAAATTTACCATTAACTACAGACAGGAACAAACAGGAACTACAGACAAAATCCATCGATTCCGCCATGTTTCTCATTGACACGCCCCCAACTCGGAAACTCGGGGCTTAAAGAAAATTTTGAGTTTCCCACTTGTAATAACGACTTTGTGGTGGCGTTCATGTGCGTTCAACTCGTAAATACCATCTATCCGACATGACTTGAACGCACCATAAGAATAAGAGTAATAGCCCTTTGTTTTGGTGTGATATTTCAAATTCAGTAACTCAGTTACACCGATTCAATCAGGAACGAAACTCCGAGACGCGCAGGCGCAACGTTCGTATTTTCATTGTCGGATCAATAACAAAGTAACAAGAAATATTGTTGCTTAAAATGTGAGTTAATCATTATTAACTTACTAAACTGTTGTGTATAGGCAGTATCAGACTCACAAATAATGTTGTTTTCGGCTGTAATTACACGAGGCACTCGGCAGATTAGAATCACAGCACTCTTCTCACATGATATTGCTGAAGTTTAAGCGGGTGGAATAATTCGCCTGGAAACATTTTTGAGCAAATCCATTACAGTGGACGGATGAGAAGTGATGATGCGTGTAATTATATATGATTAAAGAAATTAATGGGAGTTAATCCCCTGATGAAGCGCTTTAATACTACGTTTTAGTTATTTAACATGCAAATAGTGTGGTCAGCGAGCCCTAGACAAATTAATAGACTGTCTGTCCAATTAGTTTATTTAAGCATTTAAACTCTAACTCTGTAAATTCACACACTTGCTTAATGATTTGTCATGCCACACTCAAATCTATAAGAAAACTTTCCTATATGCTGAGCGTGCGAAACCGCTTACAGCTTCTCTAACAATCTGAATGTTTTGGCACTTAGTAATGAAGCAAGTTCACTATCAGATGATGTAAGTTACTTTAAATATGTGCATGACTGCCAAGTTGTGGATAGGACAGTAGAACAATAATTTAAATTGCCTCCACTTTCTCGTGATCATATGTTTTAGTGTGAAGAGCCTTATAGGAGTCCATATAGACTGGATATGTATGTAAGTCTAGACATATAAAATGTGTGTTCTGTCTACCAAACAGTAGGAGCATTACATGATCAATAATCTTTATAGTTTTATAATAAGATATACATTTTCTATTGAAACATTTTATTTGTCAAATCTAGTACAAGTATTGGCTGTTCAGAATGTAATGTCTTCTTTTCCACTTGCAGTTTCTTGTTGTGAGAAGATTCATTCACACACTGAAGATGACCTCTTCAAAAAGCTCTTTGATGGCTACAACAAGTGGTCAAGGCCTGTACCAAACACCTCTGATGTCGTCATTGTCAAGTTCGGTTTATCTATTGCCCAGCTCATTGATGTGGTAAGTTAAATTAACTATTTTCAATTTGAATATATTTTAAAATTTATTTATTTCTGTGAATGCAAAGCTGAATTTTCAGCAGCCATTACTCCAGTCTTCAGTCACGTGATCCTTCAGAAATCACTCTAATATGCTGATTTGCTGCTCAAGAAACATTTCTTAAATATCAATGTTGAAAACAGTTATGCTGCTTAATTGAAACATGATACTTTTCTCAGGATTCTTTGAGAAAGCATTTATTTGAAATAGAAATCTTTTGTAACATTAAAACTGTCTTGACTGTCAATTTTTATCAATTTAATACATCCTTTATTCATTTATTTTAAAAGATCTTGTTGACCACAAACTGTTGAATGGTAATAAACATTACAATTTTTTATGCTTTTACTGTTACTGCTATTATTATTATTAACTAACTACTAATACTTTGTCAGATTGCAATGGAGATAAATGCAAGAAAATGTCTGAGAAGAGTTCAAAAACAAATTTCGCTTTGTCCTGTTAAGTTACACACATTCAGACTGCTATTCATTTCAAACCTTTTAAAAAAAAATATGGGCCACTTGTAGCCTACACTTGCATCACGTGCATCCTTGATCAGTGTCTAGGAGAACAACGGTCTGTTTTGGTCCAAGGTTTTCTAAAGCTTACCATACTTACAATGACAATAAATAACAAAATGCCATTTTTTTTTTTCATTTTGTTTACAAATGTGCTGAAATATTCATTTCATAAAGGCAGTAACGCCAACATCCTACTGTATATTGCCTTAAACCTTTGAATCTTGATGAATTAGGGTACATGGTCCTTGAAGGCTCCAAGTCCATCAGAAGATTAAAATTATAAAGTGTTTGTGACCTCTCTGAACCAAACGCTTTCTGCTGGAGCAAACCCAGCATCCTGACTCATCTAATACTCACCGTCCTTCCTTGTTTTTCTCCTCCATAGGACGAGAAGAATCAGATGATGACAACAAATGTCTGGCTAAAGCAGGTGTGTGCAGCAGGAAAGTTGTGTGGAATGGAGAAAATTATTAAACAATATTTAAGAATATTAAATAATATTATAATATAATATTAATAACTATTATATTATAGTGGTTTAGTTTTAATTTCCTGAACATTTGTGGCCTCTCACTCAGGAGTGGAATGACTATAAACTACGCTGGAAGCCTTCAGACTATGACAATGTGACTTCTATCAGGGTTCCGTCAGAACTTATCTGGGTCCCGGATATAGTTTTGTACAACAAGTGAGTAACGTACAGTATGTCATATAACTAAAATAACCCAATAACTTAAGTCCTATAACCAAACTGTGTGCATTTAGTGTAAAATGGTTTGGAACGTAATAGTAATAATAATAATAACAATAATTATCATTATTATTATTATTTTATTTATTTAGGCTAGGATTATTTTTTATAAGGCTTAATTAATACAGTTATTTATCATTTGTGTATATCCAAACTGTGTATAACCAAACTGTGCTCATTTAATGTGAAAACATTAAAATCTAAAATATATAACATAAAATATATAAAAATGGTAATAAAACATCATATTCATTGTTAGTCATTGTAACAGCAAACATACAAGATGTAATTGCTTCGAAGCAAATATTAAAATCTCTGAAAATGAATCTTGCAGAATTGTATGATGCATGAAACAACTTTACTGTTTTTCCTGTAGTAAAACTGATCAAATAAATTTTATTGTCCTCTTCAGTGCAGATGGGGAATTTGCAGTGACCCATATGACCAAAGCCCACCTCTTCCACACAGGTAAAGTGCGCTGGGTTCCACCTGCCATCTACAAGAGCTCATGCAGCATCGATGTCACCTTCTTCCCCTTTGACCAGCAGAACTGCAAGATGAAATTCGGCTCGTGGACTTACGACAAAGCCCAGATTGATCTGGAGCGCATCGAGAACACAGTTGACTTGAAAGATTACTGGGAGAGCGGCGAGTGGGCCATCATCAATGCTGTTGGCACCTACAACACCAAGAAGTACGACTGCTGCCATGAGATCTACCCAGACATCACCTACTTCTTCATCATTCGCCGTCTGCCGCTCTTCTACACCATAAACCTCATCATCCCTTGCCTGCTCATCTCCTGCCTGACCGTGCTGGTCTTCTACCTCCCGTCAGATTGTGGTGAAAAGATCACGCTGTGTATCTCGGTCCTCCTCTCGCTCACTGTCTTCCTGCTGCTCATTACAGAAATCATCCCCTCCACCTCGCTTGTGATCCCACTTATTGGTGAATATCTGCTCTTTACTATGATCTTCGTCACCTTGTCCATCGTCATCACTGTCTTCGTGCTTAACGTCCACCACCGCTCGCCCAGCACTCATAAGATGCCCCGTTGGGTTCACTCAGTCTTCTTGGATTTGATCCCACGATGGTTGTTTATGCGTAGACCTGCACCGGACAGCCGTCGCAGGCAGAAACTCCTCCTCCTGCAGCGGCAGGGCCGAGGAATGACGTCACGGGTGCCTGGACCTGCAAATGCAACTCTCAGTACATCTACTAGCTGGTTTAGAGGGGAGAACTTTGGGGAGGATGAGTCTCGCAGACGCTTCTGTTATAAGGACTTAGAACTGGGAACGCTGTCCTCTGCAATCTCACTTTCACTCCAAACACCTTCGCACTGCCCTCTCAGCTCGACTCCACCTTCTCTACAGAAATTCGGGCCCTCCTCTAGATTGGACATGGGCGTGGCTTCCAGGCAGCCTGGCGGAAGAGTTAATGTCACAAAGCGGTCTGACATGACATCAGACAACCCGGGGTTCCCTCTGTCCCCCACTGTCCTGCAGGCTCTGGAGGGGGTTCACTACATAGCAGAACACCTGAGAGCAGAAGATGCTGACTTTAGTGTAAGTTTTGTTCAGATTCCATGAAAAAAATAAAAAATAATACACTACGGTTCAAAAGTTTGGGGTTGGTATGATTTTTTTAATGTTTTTGAAAGAAGCACACAGGCTGCATTTATTTGATCAGAATACAGTAAGAACAGCAATATTCTAAAATATATTACTTATATATTAATAATTTAAAATTTAAAAATGTTATTTATTCATGTGATGGCAGAGCTAAATTTTCAGCTGCAATTACTTCAGTCTTCAGTGTCACATAATCCTTCAGAAATCATTCTAATATTCTGATTTAATGCTCAAGAAACTGTTGTGTTCCACTTTTGTGGAAACTGTGAATTTTTTTCAGGAATCTTGATGAATATAAATTATTTGAAATATAAATATTTTGTAACATTCTAAATGTCTTTACTGACATTTTTATCCATTTAATGCGACTTTGCTAAATAAAAGTATTAATTTCTTAAAAAAAAACACATATAACCATGGTTCCCTGAGAAGGGAACGAGATACTGCGTCCTCTAGCGGTCGCTATGGGGAACCCCTTCGGCGTGACCGGTGTCTGAAGCACATGTGTAAACACGACAGTAACATTGGCTGGCGACATACATCATCCACTTCTTCATCTGAAGCTCATATCTGAGGCATGGCAAGAAAAGAGGACGCAGTGTCTTGTTCCATTCTCAGGGAACCATGGTTACATGCGTAATCTGAGACATTCCCTTTCGAGGGAACTCGAACTGCGTCCTCTAGCGGTCACTATGGGGAATGGAATACCCACGCTGCCATGCTGAGGGGAGTGCATGACAAGTACCAAGGTGAGCACTAAGTACTGACTCTACAGCATAGCCATAAAAGACGTACCCTTAGACGCACCAGCGGCTGTCGGTGACGCTATCCCCTTCAGCCAAAGGCCCAAGCTACCCAGGAAGGCCCAATCCTGGGGCAGAACTCGAGGCTCAGAATCACAAGCAGTGTGATTCTTTTAGGAGGATATGGCTGAGGGTCTAGGTTTGCCACAATACCAGACCCTGGCCTGTCACCTAGGGGTCTTCATACATCAACCCCTAATTCTCCCAGGGAGGCTGCCGGGTAGCCAATCGACCTGTCTGCCAGAGGCAGAGTCTCTGAAAGTGACTAGTGTAAGGGAAATGGCAAGGAACCGGCAATAAACGCCTTCCACTGTACTGGAGACTGAGACTTCCCATAGGATCTTCCTCTTCAGATCCCCTGAGCTGGCAGCCATGTCTGGCCACTGCCCAGTCCAAGCGGGAAACGTTTGTCTTGGTATCACTGAAGATATATGTCTAGAGTGGAACCCAAGGTGAGAACCGTGTACTCACAAGAAGGGTACTATGCTGGCAGCTTGTGACCCTTACCATATATGGATTTTAGAAAGTGCACAGGATGCTCAGCGTGTGCGTTTACCATAAACATGGATTTTAGAAACCACTCAGTCCCATTAAGGATGCCGTGAAGAGGCCTAGTGACCTGGTATGACTGCATCATGGAGCAAGAGGAGGACTCACATACTCGACCCTTGCACATAGTATGTTTCCTGAGAGTAACGTGCTTAAGGTGACCCATCAAGCCATGGGCGGTCCCACTGTTACTCACAGTCCATCAGGGAGGCTGAAAGGAAAGCCTAGCAACCTGGTATGACTGCTTCACAGGCTCAAGGGGTGGGGTACTCAATTCTCAAAGTGATAGGAGAACTCACGTGCTTGGAGAGATACATGATGGGGCTCCATGAGTGGTGTACTCACAGCAGACCCTCCAATTGAGAGGAGCACCGTCAATTCAACCATAAGGGCAGTCACATGATGGGAGCTCCGGGAGTAGCATGCTTATTAGTGACCCTGTAATGAGGAGAGCAATGCCAGAGGAAAAGGCCTAATCAACCTGGTATGGTTGCCTCACGGAGCTCCAAGGAGCAGAGGACTCAACTCTCAGAGATGAGAGGGGGACTCACCCTGGGAGCGGCGTGCTCATAGGCGACCCTCTGGAGTGAGGGGAGCACTGCCAAGCTCGATCACAGGAGCAGCCTAACAGGGAGGCAATAAAAATGGCCTAACAACTTGGTATGACTGCGCACAGAGCTCCGGGAGCTGAGTCCTTGGCTCTCGAATTGAGAGGAGAACTCACATGCTCACTTTGGGAGCGGCAGGCTCCTAGGTGACCCTCCCGCAGTGAGAGGAGCCCTGCCAAGCTCATATGGGCAGCCTTGACTGTACATGGAGCTCCGGGAGCATAGTCCTTGGCTCTCAGTTTGAGAGAAGAACTCACATGCTCCGTCTGGGAGTGGCAGGCTCATGGATGACCCTCCCGCATTGAGGGGAGCACTGACAAACTCAACCGTAAAGTGCCTAACAGGGAGGCCGAGGAGGCTTTCCAAACTGCACACAGAGCTCCGAAAGTGGAGTACCTGACTCTCAGAATGAGAGGAGGACTCGTAAGCTCAGTCTAGGAGTGGCATGCTCATAGGTAACCCTGACTGCAAGGTCAGTCCATCAGGGAGGCCAGAAAGGCCCATCTACCTGGAATGACTGCCTTGAGGAGCTCAAGAGAACGAGGTACTCAGTTCTCAGAATGAGAAGAGCACTCAGTGCTCAATCTCATACCTCAGTATGAGAGGCGGAAGAGTCCCATACAACAAGGCTGTTGTTAGTATCCTGTTGAAGGGGGTCGTGGGAGTGGCAGGCTCTACGCAACCCTTAGGACCAGGGGGAGTGATGCCATCTCAACCACGAAAGTAGACCAGGACCCAAAGCCACGCATGCACATGATATGGTTCCTCAGAGCCTTCAGAATGAAGGGGATATCCTCACACTTGTACCTCAGGGGAGATGGTGCACTCAAAAACACTCTCAGAGAGAGGAGGAGTCATACCAGTCCAACCATAAGGGCAGCATGACAGGAAAGGCCACTGTGGGTCTGACGAGCTGTCATAACTTTAGAGCAGAATTCAGGAGCAGAGTTACTCAATGCAGAGTTACTCAATAGGGTATGCAATGTCACTCAGGAGTGAGAGGAGTACCGCCAGGCTCAACCTGGAAGCTACCACCTCAAAGAGATCCTTTTTTCATGGCCTACCAACTTGAGGTTGCAACGCTGCTCTGGAACCTTGATGACTGCGGAGGCCCCTGAGTGGGCCTAACAGCTCAGTGTCAAGGTAATCCAGTGATGGCTTAAGCGGGGAGGCCCAATGGAGTAGGCCTAGCAACCTGCTGTTCAGGAACCAGGATTCTGTACCAGAGATGTTCCCACGAGCAGTCCCAACACACGGGGCCTACGACCCCCGACTCTCAGACAGAGGAGGCTCACAGAGAGCCATACAACCCTGAAATAGGGATGCTCCGATCAGGATTTTTGCAGCCGATACTGAGTACCGATTTCTTGTAATTATAATAATTATAATTATTATCATGGTGATTGGCCGATTCCGATGCCAATTCTGATGCTTCAAGCTTTATATAGATGGTTTCATCGGGCGCACGCGCCTGGCCCAAAGTTTACTTCCGGTCTGTGTTTGTTTATCAGTCTGGCTATGGCACCGGCTACAAACGCAGTTAAAGTTAAGGTGATGAGTAGACTGAAGTTGGGCTCAAATGCAGATTATTTGTGGGTGGATTGCGGGTGGATAAAATAAATAATAAATTATGCAAATATTAACTACATTTTTTTTTAATACATTTTTTTCATGAGGCAGACGATTTCGTGTGTGTGTGTGTTCGTTCGCCTGATCGGGAAGTTGCAGTGACAGAAATGGTGACATTCCAGATAAAGTTTGAAAGGAGTAAAGCCTGTGTTAATGCTATTGAGTAGGCTAATATGGCCAAAGAAGTTATTTTGTTTTATAAATAAATATTAATTTAAGAGCAGCCCACGGCTCACGATTACCCCTTACGGCTCCGACGAGATTTTGTTCCGTCCTCCACGCTGTGACACCTCACAAAAGACTATTTTTAGCCAAGCAGCACGGAGAGCCGCGTCAGAAACGTGCCGCGGCTGGCTGATAAACACAAGCACTGACTAGAGCGGCCGCGATCAGCTCTGGTTCCCATGGAGCCGTAATGCGCCGCAGACGTGTGCAGTAAGGCGCAGATCAGCTCTAACGTCACTGAAT
>NW_015546234.1:1226483-1232075 GCF_001515605.1 Sinocyclocheilus anshuiensis | reverse complement strand
AAAGACTATTTTTAGCCAAGCAGCGCGGAGAGCCGCGTCAGAAACGTGCCGCGGCTGGCTGATAAACACAAGCACTGACTAGAGCGGCCGCGATCAGCTCTGGTTCCCATGGAGCCGTAATGCGCCGCAGACGTGTGCAGTAAGGCGCAGATCAGCTCTAACGTCACTGAATATGCTGTTAAAAATTAACCATCCATTCATCATATCATCATGCAAAACACACGACAAATAGCAAATTTTTCATTGTTTCTCGAAACGTCATAGCATTTCCACACCAACGATGACATGACTGCGGCGACAAATCATTTATGTCCCCACACATCATGTGCGTCGTCATGCGTTGACGTCATCAAATTGCGATCGGTTCGTGAGATCGGCCAAGTTAGTGAGTACCGATCGAGTCATAAAATGTGATTATCGGCCGATACCGATCTCCAGCCGATTGATCGGAGCATCCCTACCCTGAAATGAAAGTAAAGGCGCATAACATGGGCTTCTGGGGTGCAGTATATTGTGGCTATCTGAGGAGGACAGAATATGAATCATGTGTCCTAACAACTGCAGATTAGATATCCCCATTACACAATTCCTTATGCATAAGGAATTAGAAACAGCAGGAATTACTGAAAGGGAAAAATTTTCCCATCAGGTCCCTTCCATGCTCCACCTATAAACCGACTAATTGCCTTGGCAAAAGCAGGACTCGAACCGCGGGTGATAGGCAGGGAATTCTCACAGTGACCGCAACACGCAGCATGTATTCAGCTCCCGTGGGAGCTAAACACGGTCCGTTCAAGCGCTAGATTCCCTCAGAAATCAAGCAAGAACAGAAACCACTGCCGCAAATGCGTCGCTATGAGCTTGTTCAACTCCCATGAGAGGTGAACACACTCATGCAAATGCTGTCTACAATCTCGGGTAAATGATGAAGCACTCACCTCCCCTCTCAGTAGTCCTGCGAATGCATCACAGTGACTACAACGCGCCTCCTCGTGAGTCAAACATGTTTAATTCACACTTATCCACAAAGAAATAAGCTCAATGAGTGCAATGAGCACATTCAACTCCCTCGAGAGCTAAATGCGCTTGCTTCTCACCCACACACACAAACACATGAGTCGTGTGAAACCGCAGGTGTCAGAGCAAAGCCTCTGATGAGAGAACATGCACTCCTAGTCATGCTTAGCTGCTAACATAAACAAATGGCAGTGAAGACGATGATAGATGATAGATGACAGAAGATAGAAGAGGATGATGTATTCTCCCGGTGCCCTTTTATACCGTGGTCGCACCGGTAGTGATGTCACAACAGGCTGTTGCCGGCCAATGTTATTGTCGTGTTTAGACATGTGCTTCAGACACTGGTCACGCCGAAGGCGTTCCCCATAGCGACCTCTAGAGGATGCAGTTCAAGTTCCCTCGAAAGGGATCATACTCCAAACTTTTATACAATATTGTATACAATTTTATTTTAAAATATTGTTATATTTAATTTTTTTGTTTACTATTTATTTATAAAATAATTGTAACTTCTATGGCTTTTGAGCTACAGTAGATCTATTAAATTTGGCACAGACCTACAGCTTGTTCAGAACTATTTGTAACCTTTGAGCAATGATTTGCCAATGCCAAAGTTTATGACAAACTTACATTACAAATTAAGAGAGCCACAAATTAAAGAAGCTTGTCTATGAAAACCCTTGTATACACTTGTATATATATATAGAGAGAGAGAGAGAGAGAGAGAGACATACACATACATATGTATATAACCACGTATAACCTTAAATGTATAGCCATATGTAACCATATTTTGTATAACCATAAATGTATAAATGACTATTAATAGCATGAACCATAAATATTGTCAAAATTAAAAGTGGCAACTATAGATAAGAGACACAGTGACTTTCTGTAACTGACTACACAAAATCTCTGAGGTTGGTATTTCTCATGTCTTGTTACTCTTCATAGTAAAAAGTGCACACTAAAGATATAGAGACAGTGGTATGTGGGTATATGTGTGTGCGATATTTGAGTCTCTCTTGGTACCACCTTCCTGATATGACTTCGGGATAGTTTTGTTATAAACTTTACTTTTCTAGTTTCATGTTATGTTACTGCTATAATAATCCACTCATTTGTCTTATCTGTTCACACAGGTAAAAGAGGACTGGAAGTATGTTGCTATGGTAATAGACAGAATCTTCCTATGGATGTTCATCATAGTTTGTTTGCTGGGCACAATCGGACTGTTTCTCCCACCCTGGCTCGCAGGCATGTACTAGAAAACACACTATTGAGTACATTATATGAACAGTAAGGACTTCTAACTTATAGGCTTCCATGGGAAGAACCAGCATGGGGACACAACACCCCTTCTAGCAGGGAACATCACACAGTAAGTGCTGAATTTTCCCCTGCATGAGGTCAGATGCATGTTTGACATCAGGAATGTGGCATCAAATACCTGAATTTTTTTTTATGTCAGATATTGAGAGAGCCACAAATTAAAGAAGCTTGTCTATGAAAACACTTGTATTTGAATGTATAACCTTGAATATTATTGTCAAAATTAAAAATTAAGTGCCAACTGGAAGAGACTCAGTGGCTTACTGTAACTGTTTACACAAATAAAATCACTGAGGCTGGTATTTACCATGTCTTGTTACTCTTCATATCAAGGAGTGCACATTAAAGAGATGAGACAAAGTGGTTTCATTTAATTTAATGTCATGTCATTACAAAGTGTGCATTTCTTCTGTAAAACACGAACAAGATATTTTCAGAAATGTTTTTTTTTTTTTATCATACAGTGGAAGTCACCAAAAATGTTTGGTTACCAACACTAACAAATTACTACTTTTATGTCCCACAGAAGAAAATAAGTAACAACACCTTTTAATGTTGTTTGCAAGCATAAAACGCATGTTTGTGCATTATGTGATTCGCTTGCATTGTTTTGGTCTACAATAGTGGTGGAAAGAGTAAATTGTACTTAAGTAAAAGTATTGCTACTTAATGAATAATTTACTTGTATGGGACATGCGCAGACATTTTGAGGGGCAGGGGCTCAAGTGGAAAAAAGGGCACTTTTTTATTTTAAATTTTTTTTCTAAAGAAAACGTTAAATATCGCCTATTAGGGGTGTGCGATATTGAAAAAATATATCTCAATATTTTCTGGGATTTTATGGATAACAATAATTAGATGATATTTTGCTGAGTGTGTTGTGCTGATATCTTAAGGACTGCCGTGGACAGCTGACTCCTAACCCACATGGTAACTCTCTCATGAATCATGGATGTTAGCAAGACAAATTAACTATAATTGCCTTTTGTTTTTTGGATAATTACGTGGCACGTGCCCCCTCAGATTTTTGAGCCAAATGGATTTTGAATGCAGCTTCCAAAATACAAAAAATAGCCGATTAATATTTTCTATATTTAATACGATCACACCGGCGTGATTAGAACGTTCAGTGCGTCATATCATCCAGTTACAAATGCATTAATATTGTTTTGATATTTTAAACATAAAACATTGAATACTGATATTTGAAATAAAAAAATAAAAAATTTAAAAAATATATTTAAATGTGAAATTAAAACTGACAGTAGGTGGCAGCAAGTCACTGTTAATAAGTGAGTCATTGCGATTGAATGGAATCATTTAAACGGCTGATTCATTCAGGAACAAAACAGCATCATGTTGCTCAGAGACACAAATTGGAATAGAGCAAAAACAGTCAATATTGTGTCTAAAACGTAAGACGCTTTGACTGATGAAACGTGGAAGACAATAAACACGCAATTGCAATGCAATGCTAATTGACATAGCTTGTATCACAGTATAGACTTTTATCAAATATATTTTCTGTCTCACTGTGATAAGAAGCAACAAGGAACCACAGAAGCTAACTGTTTCAAACACGACTGATGTTATATAGTAATTTTGGAGCAAAACATGATATTAGTCTTATAAATTGTCATGTTTGATGATATGTTAAGCAAACATACTACCTATCCCTCTTGCCAGGAGCAACTGTTTTATAACTAATTTTGAAAAGTACATTCACGTATAAGATTAGTTGTTTTTAAGAAGGGCAAAAGCAAAGAAGGGTAAGTGAGGGTTTAAAAGAAAAGAAAGGGTTTCAGTGTGAATTGAAATGTGCCAGTAAAAAATAATGTGGGGTGTGGGTAAGGTTGGGCATCGTTTGAATATGAATGATTCCGATTCTTGTCAATTCCTAATTTTGATTTCAATAAGGTAAAAAAATAATAATAATAATAAATAAATAAATAAAAAATCTTAGATATCATTCACATTTATTCCAACTCTTATTGCAAAATATTTCCTTGTTAGCTGAATACTATAATGAAAGTCAACAGGCTAAAGAACACTTTCACAAGGATGTGTGTGTAGCAGAGAAAACAGCCCGTGAGTCTTCTTGACTTGAATGGTTCAAATGTTTTAATTTTAATATGACTTTAAACCATTCTAGCACAAGAAGACTCATGCACTGTTTTCTGTACTGTCTGCAAACATATAGGGGCATAGCCATCACTTCCAACAAATTGACAGGCTTTATTTGTTTCTTATGTATTTTAATTGGATAAGAAATCAAATACACTGCTGAATGATAACCAATAATTTTTATTCTATAATATTTTTTCAGTATTTTCCTAATGACAATTTCAGAATTGGTTTATACAAACACATAATAAGGCAGAATAGGATACTGTATTAAATGTTATGTCAATTAGCACTGGATTATTCATATACTATATTTAGTTCCTCGAAATGACCTGAAATTACTTTTTTTAGCTACAGCAATAGTGGGATGCCTTTGTCCATATTAGAGATTTCCTGCATGTCATAAGTCATTATATATTACTTCTACTAGGCCGTTTTGGACTTTCTGCGCGAGAGCGCCCTCCGGCTGCGAGTATGAATGAAACATGCACTGAGAATGAAAATGAAAAATGAGTGTTCAGCGCTCCGTAATGTTCACATCGTATTGTTTTGGATATGAATAAATCTTCCAGTCATACATGCCCTGTCCACACGGAGACGCGTTTGTGCTGTATACGCATACATTTTGTATAGGCGTTTCGTCCACACGGTTCCGGCGTTTTGGGAGAGTGAAACCGATATTTTTTAAACCGGGTCACAGAGTGGACGCCCGTGCGTTTTCGTGTGGACAGCGAATCCGTATATTTTCTGAAACGATGACGTCATCAGCCCACGTCTCGCCCCTAGTCAGACACCACCACGTCACGTAACAGCAACAAAAACATGAACAAACACTTACTCGTTTTGTGTCTGTTTTGTGGTTTCGTGTGGACGCAGATATTTCTTGAGACGAGGGGGAAAAAAGATCAGATAGGGAAAGCTCGGCTTCGTGTGGACGTAGCCATAGACCAAGGGTGTAACTTTGGTTTGAGAAGTGGGGGGGACACAAAATGGGGGAAAATGTTTTCGATTTGAATCCCATTTCCTGCATGTACATACATTTAGGGACTATGGTGATACAAAATCCAGGAAATAATTAAGTTGATTAATGATCAATTCTGCCAAAAAGAATAGTAG
>NW_015546234.1:1200028-1225855 GCF_001515605.1 Sinocyclocheilus anshuiensis | reverse complement strand
GCCTCTAGCGGCCAGTCGATGAATTACAGTTTAAGTCACTTCCTTGTTGGCTTCACGAGAGAGAGCGGGAGGATGCCACTCGGTTTTACCCCCGAATGCGATTTTTACAGGGGAACATTCTTCAATAGGTAGATCTTGTCTTTCATAAAGGCCGAGGTCAGGGATCTTGGGCCTAAAAAGGTTGGTGACCACTGACATAAAGCGACATTTATTTTATCCTCATTTCACACTTTGTGAATATGCATTCAAAATGTCTTTTTTTTTACACCAAACATGGAAGGAAAACTGCTAAAAGAAAACGGCAAGTACAATTTTTTTGTTCAATCAGTCTTACACAGTCAGTCTTGCATTTACAAATTTTTATATTTAGCATCAAACAAACAATATAATTGTTTTCACAGTAATAAACAAAAACTGCTTGAATATTAGAAGATAGCAATGCATTTTTGGAACATTTTTCTTACTGCGAGTAAGAAAGCTTTGGGTTAATCAACCAAAAGTTCTGGGTATATGTGACTGTAAGTTAACCCTGCTTACACATATATATATAGGGGAATACCCCTCTGGCCTGCTTGGTTTTCTAAATCATAAATGTTTACATAAGTCACTTAACATGATATGACAGCAGTACAACAGTTGCCTGAATTTCTATTGGTTTCATGTCCCATACTGGTGTTGGTTTTGCCCCGTTACTGCATTACAATATTATACAGATAAATCAGTCTGTCCTATACTCAAGCTGTGTATAGGACAGTTGTGTATGCGCAAGTCAGCATGTCCCAAGCAGCTTTTCTAGTCTGTCAGTGAGTCTACGTCCTCAGGTTTGGGTTTGGCCAAGTTTGAGCGCACTCGGGCCTGGTCTACAGCATCTAATAGGTTCTTGGCATCCATGGCCAAACTGTGGGCTGCTGCCAGCATCTGTTTCTTGCACTCTTCCTCTAGAGAGGTGATGGCATTCTGTTGGGCCAGCCGCATCTTATTGATGAGCTCAGCCAAGTCCTTATTCAACAACTTCTGAGTGCCTTCAATCTAAGGGAAACATTTGTACTCTTATTAAAATCTCAGCTGTAATGGAAAAGATTAAACTCACTTTTAGCGCCATTTAGTGGACATTTTACTTAGAAACTGCATTGATTTGTACCAAGTATGTCAAGTTTTACAAAACTTACAGACTTTGTATGAAATCAGGTTGCAGAAACACTTTGATACAGGGCAAATACTACCTCTGTTCTACAGGAAACATGCAGAGTTGGTAGTATATCATCCACACTGTTGATCAGATTTCTTAATGAGAGTCCGACAGTCTGCAGACAAAAATGTTAAAATGACGGTATGTGAAACTGTTAATGGAAATATTGACCAAAAACGGCATCAGATTTAAATGAAGGTTTTTGTCACCTTGACAGGAGAGATGTAATCAGTAGACAGCAGTGTGTTGATGTCGTTTTTTAACTGCACCACCACCTTCACCACATCCATGACACACTGGTACACACTATCCTCTGAGCGGTCCAGCTCAGCTGTAGGTGTAGGCTGAAGACACATGAAACTGAATTATGCTTCCTATCATTGTACTGGGAAAGTAGAGTCAAATATTTAACATGTACAACCTGCATACTGTACAAACGTGTAAAATGAGTCCTTACCTGCACTGCAATTCTGGGTGGTTTTGAAGGAGGCTGACGGAGTTCAGCTTTAAGTGGATACAGGATACAGTCAGTATAGGAGGAAACATGTTAATATGGCACAAGAATTTGATTAATTTTCTCAGCAAATACTTATATGTTAATTCGTTAAAATTTGTTAACATTATCACCTGTAAAATGCAGAGGACTTACCATAACTAAGTGACAGTTCTGGTGTCTGATAATAAATAAATAAAAAAAATAATAATTATTGGCATTGTATCTGACCATTACATTTTTTACTTTTTTTAAAAAAGAAAAATACATCAGACATATGAAATGGAATGAAAATGTTATTGATGAAATGTATGTAATAAAAACACACACCTTTGAGTCTTGATGAACCATTGGGTCCTGAGAAAGAACAGCAAGCAATGCAATGTGCATGATAACTAATATTAAAGGCAACCTATATTATCATACATAAGAGATTGGTAAATAGGCTTTCCTCCTTACCAGAAGCTTCTCCTCCTTCTTTAACCATTTTGTGTCCTCCTCCATCTGCTCTTTCTGCATCTTCAAAGTATCCTGCATGCGCTCCTTCTCTACCTGCCACAGCCGCTGAGCATCTTCCTTACTTGTTGGCCCGAAGCTGAACTCACCCTCCTACCCCATAAACACACACACAAACCTTCTGAGGTTCTATAAAGCTTCTAATGAAATATGAATTATTATTAAAATAATAATAAAAAACTCCTGTGAAAGCCAATTCCTTAATTTTAAAATAAAATAAAATAATAATAAAAATATTAAATAATGAAAACTCATACAAAAAAAAAAAAGAATAAAATAATAGTGAAAGCAGAAAATTTGGTAATAGGCCTAATTTTACCCCAAGACTGCGGCGACGGGGTGGGGATGTGGTTATGGTGAGGATGTTTGTTGAGTCCACTGGTGACTGGTAATCACACGGGCTGGCCAGGTCTGGTGAACTGGCACATAAAGCCTCATTAAGCTGGTGAAAATAAGAGCAGAATATATCAAATTAATATAACGTAATGATTTTCATTTATTATTATGCATATTATTTATTAAATATTATTTATAAAACATTTTAAAATGTATATATAATTAAATATCAGTATTCAAGGATCCTACATTTACAGGAACAATTTAGTGCTTAGTATTTCGTGTTTAAACAAAATGAACACCCTACCTGAAGATGCAGGCCAACACCAAGGGTATTTCCGAAGCGACTAGTATTGACTCTGGAAGGCTTGAGTTGTAAACAAAATACACTGACTGTTAGCCAGAATGTGCTGCTGGAACTGAGTGTAAGAGCAAACAAACAGCATATGAAAGCTGACAGCTACCTTTGGTGGAGGTTCACTAAACTTGGCCTCCAGGATCCGGGTGTTACGGGCTTTGTCTCTCTCTCTCTCCACCTCCAACTCCTTCTCCATTTGGTGGACATCACTGTTAAAAAGAGCAAGGTAGTAAAAACAATGGGAAAAGATTAATATTTTTGACCAAAGAAATAAACATTTCAGTCAATGCAGTCCTCTCACATAAAAAAAAGGTTGCATATTAATAACATTGGTTACACTGCTGAGTGATTTAACTCAGAATCATCAAAATACAGCAGGTAATATTAGGCTTTTTTTTTTTAAATAAAAATATTTTTTTCTATTATTATTATAGAGCATGAAGGGAGAAACCTGATGTTGCAGGCTAGTTCGGTGAAGGTGGGTCTCTCGGGGGGGTCGTAGCTCCAGCAGCGGGTCATAAGAGAGTACAGGGCAGGAGGGCACTGATCAGGTTTGGGCAGCCTGTTGCCCTGTTCCAGCTGGTTAATCACATCCCGGTTGTCCAGCCAGTGGAACGGCTGTTTACCTCGACTCATAATCTCCCACATGCACACAGCTGCACGGGAGCAACACGAGAGGAAAAAATGGAAGTGAGGGGGAAATCACATGGGGGGATTGACAGACTTTTGTGCATTTTACACTTCTGGTGTTTAGGAATATCATATGATCCTATCAAGAGAAATGTTAAAAGGATAGTTCACCCAAAAATGAAAATTGTCATTTATTCACCCTCAGGTCATTTCAAACCTGTTTGCATTTCTTTCTTCTGCAGAACACAAAAGCAGCATGGTGTGAAGAATGATGGTGATCAAACAGTTTCATTTTCCACTGACTTCCATTTAATTTTTTGTCTAAAGCAGGGGTGCTCAACCCTGTTCCTGGAGATATACCTTCCTGCAGAGTTCAGCTCCAACCCTGATCAAACACAACTGAACCAACTAATTAGGATCTGAAGGAGCACTTGATAATTACAGACAGGTGTATTTGATCAGGGTTGGAACTGAACTATGCAGGAAGGTAGATCTCCAGGAACAGGGTTGGGCACCCCTGGTCTAAAGTGTTTGATGTCCAACATTCTTCGAAATACCTTTCCACAGAAGAAAGTAAGTCATACAGATTCTGAACAACGTGAGGGTGAATAAAAGTTCAGTAGCTCTTTTCTGAAAAAAGGCTAAAGCTTAAGTAACTGTGTTGGGATCATCTGCCCATGACTTTCTCCTTGCTTCAGTACTGATGATCGTGCATCTGGAGGGGAAGCACTCATATGTGAAGCCATCAATCAGAGAAACAGAGTGAAAGCTCAAGACTCACAGAACATGGCAGCTGAGCTCCAGAAACTGAGGGGTCTCTGTCTGTCTAGTCATGTGTTGTTTACCCAGTGTTTCGGTGAGGGGCTACAGATATAAAATCTGTTCATGTCTCAAGCTCAGTATTAAGAATATGAGTTAATTGAAAACAACTATAAATTTAAATATAGAAACTTTTATAGTCGTTTTATATCAATATGATATGATTCTTGCACCAAGAAATTAGTTTAAAATGAATTGGCAAATTGTGAAAAGTTAAGGTCGGAAATGAATGTCAGTTATTGTATGACAATTTGTATAAATTAAATTTAATAGTGGCCCTGGAGCGCTGAATAATGTTTGTAAGCACAGGATGGTTAAGCATGCCAAAACTGGAAAATGGATTCATAAAAATGAATTATGTGCCCTATGAGAATTTTACAATGACTAATAAAGAGCTATGAAGGCAATTTTAGAAATACTGGTTTCTAAAGACCTTTTTAGACTTAATATATTTAAAGTATAAAATTATATACTCAATTTTAGCAATATTAATGTCAAACAAGCGAGAGTCTGTCTAAATTACTGTAACAGTGTCATTATTTGGTACAATGGACATGTTGAAATCTGATGATTTTCTTCTATTCACTCACCAAACATCCACACATCACTGGCCACGGTGAAGCGTCTGAAGTTAATAGATTCAGGAGCCATCCATTTGATTGGTAAACGAGTAACAGATGCTGCAGACATAATGCAAGGTAATGAGAAATTGCTATGCTTGTTAAACAGAATATAAACAACACAACAAAGAATATTTTTGAAGATTTTATAACGTGACAGAGGAGTTTAGATGATTATAGCTGCACTAGAGAATGAAACAATTTATCATAAAATGATTAAACAAATCATAACTTTTATGAATGTGTAAAACAGCTGAGGTAACCTTTGTAATATTCTTCATCCTCTATGTATCTGGAAAGGCCAAAGTCACCCAGCTTCACTGACTCAGGTGTGGCAACAAGCACATTTCTTACAGCTATATCTCTGTCAAGCAGATCACACCAACACACACAACATATGACAACAATGAAAATTTCAATTAATTATCAATGTAAATACAGTGTAGTGTGAGACCACAAGGGAAAAAGATTTTTTGTAGCTGAGCTTTGTCCATATTAAATTATATTATCAGCATAACAATTTGATTGAAAAG
This sequence comes from Sinocyclocheilus anshuiensis, assembly GCF_001515605.1. Lineage (NCBI taxonomy): Eukaryota > Metazoa > Chordata > Actinopteri > Cypriniformes > Cyprinidae > Sinocyclocheilus > Sinocyclocheilus anshuiensis. Next base: position 1,220,361 of record NW_015546234.1, on the reverse strand, counting down.
GTAGTTCATTTTACATCGTAATCGAAAATATTTCTGTTTATTTCCAGGCATGGTTTGGGGTCAGTAAGATTTTATTTTTAAACAAATTAATACTTTTATTCAGCAAATATACATTAAATTGGTCAAAAGTGACAGTAAAGAAAGTTTTAATATTACAAAATTTCAAATGAATGCTATTCTTTTGAACTTTCTATTTAAAGAATCCTGCAAAAATCTATCAATATTTGCACAAAAATATAACGCAGCACAACTGCTTTCAACATTGATAATAATAAGAAATGTTTCATGACCAGCAAATCAGCATATTAGAATAATTTCTGAAGGATCATGTGACACTGAAGACTGGAGTAATGATGCTGATAAATCAGCTTTGCCGTAATTACATTTTTAAATGTATTACAATAGAAAACGGTTATATTCAATTGTAATAATATTTCACAATCAAATAAATGCAGCCTTGCTGAACATTAAAAAAAAAAAACCTTTAAAAGAAAATAAAAAAAAAATTGTACCAACCCCAAACTTTTACATTTTAGTTTATACCAGATAGATCATAGAGAATTAAAAATATTGAATTGCATGTCACACCGGTGGACCATGTTCATTCCCTGTAGGTAAACAAGCGCTTTGCAGATCTGTAGGCTGAAGAGAACCAGAGTTACATTGATCAAACTCTGCTGATTTTTTGTCAAGTACTTCCCCAGCTGTAAACACAAAACAAAAATTTTTAGAGAAGGATTAGTGTACAGTAGCAAAAAAAAAATTATTTAATAAAAAAAAATCCACTTTATTAAAGTGGAGCAATGCGCATCATATAGAAATACAGGCTTTCTGCTGCCCTGAGACGCATTATTCAGACCCTGTGGTGGTTTCCTAAGCACTCAGTTGGTTTATTAAATCATGCACATGTTTGAGTTCACCACTAGTTGACTGTTCAAGCCAGTCATTCTGTACTTAACAAGACTCAGTGGTGTTGATTTATCCAATACTGAACTTTCTGTGAGTTTGTAAACAGTTTATGATGGTTTTACAGAGCCTGTAAATGTTAATAGAGCCATATCTATGGCATTCACTTAATTGAGCTTGCTAGATCAATCACAGCGGTCATGGCAAATGGAATTACACTATGGATTGAAAGGGAATTTTATTGATTTAATTAAAAAATTACATAAACCCCTCTATCTCATTAAATATATTACCACCCTCCCCAAAATAATCACTCATAGTGACAACATTATTGGTCCTGCAATTTTCCAAAAGACGTGTTTTGAGATATAATACAAATAAGAGTGATAACATCCAGCATCTGGGCTGTTGTTTACCTCCCCGTGCTGACACAGCTCCATGACGATCCATACCGGCTCTTCCTCAATCACTCCTATCAGTCGCACTATGTGTGGATGGTCCAGGTTCTTCATGATAACTAAACAGGTGGGACATTATAATCCAAAAAGAACACAGTTACTCGATATTATATATTTTATTGTTTATTTTTGCTACATTTCAAATGTCTGCCATATAGATTGTTTCAACATCTGGGGCCCAGATTTTCTTAAAATATAAAAACCCATTATAAAAAATTAACTACTGTATTATACAAAACTTCCAAATTTATCAAGCGAAAACTAATTATTATTATCGCATCATTTTTTATGACTTCCAGCTTAAAAGTTAATTCTTTACCACAGAGACAACAGAGACGACAGCAGTGGTTCTCAACCTTTTTGACTCCAAGGCGCCCAATAATATTAAATGAATGACCCCTTGACCTTTCTAGTTTTCATGCTTTATTTGATAAGGATGAAAAAAAATAATAATTTTTATTCACAATTTCTGCACAATAAAATATTTTAGCTGAGCTTGGCATATCTAGAAAGAACCACTGCTGTAGCAGAAAAACGCAGGAAAAAATATGTATTGTGCATAATTTCTAATCAAGCTGTAGTTTTGTCAAATTAAGCAAACATATTTATTAAATGTGTGTATGTAAAATACATAAAATTATAACTATAATGTTAGCCTCAGCAAGACAAAGGAGTCTGATATTTTATTCCAAAAATATTAAAAATGTTATTTCTACCACAGAATGTTATTAAACACAATACATCATTTGAGATATGCTAGAAAAAAATTACAGTTCAGAAAACAGTGACAGAATTCTCTGGTGATAGATGAGTACACACACTCGTTGTATATACACAAATTAAATATGTTGTGAGAATTTACTGTCTACAGTTCCAATAGTTGAAGAAACACCTGTCTATGTCAATGGCTATAATAATTAACTAGTTTTCATTCACGTACCTGCTTCACCCACAAACTTCTCTCTGACATCAGGTGCACATTCCTTACAGGTCTTCACCGCAACACTGGCCTTCTCCCCATTCTAACCAATACAAATAAAAAATATCGATAAAAGGAAAAACCCAGATTTGACCTACAAAAACATTTTAGTTGTCATTGCATCATCACATGTCTAAAGTGTCTAGTACTGCTTGCCTTTTTCTGGTAAACTCCTTCATGAACCTCCCCAAAGAAGCCTTCACCCAGCATACGTTTCAGGATAATGTCTTTCCTGGACAGTCCAACCTTTGCTATTGCGAAACACATGAAAAACTATGAAAGCACATCAGTACAAACAATAATGAGTAAGTGCATGATTTTACAGTGATACTGACCCTGAACACATAAAAAAAATAAAATTCCCATACATACCAGATGGTGGCGGCTTTTCATCTGGGATTTCACAGTATATATCAGAGTCTGAAAGATAGATTTGATGTTATCACATTGTCGTGAACTTGTTATCATAATTCAGTAAATATCAAGTCGTGTGTCTGAATGGGATTGTATCTAAAGGAGGGTCTGATACTCACTGCTATATCTGAAGCTTTCTGTCTTCCTAACAGCAGGAAAGAGTGAATAGCGTTAAGGACAGTGAAATAAAGTATCTAAAAATGTACGTCCAGCTCCATTTCACTTTGTAAATTATTCCATAAGAGATCACTTTAGAATTATAGCAATTAATATTCATTCTGTGTTGTAGTCCTGAGGAGAAGAAAACAGAGATAGAGGAGTGTTGATGTACTCACCCGGAGGGAATTTCAGGAAGAGAGTTGCGCAACTGCACACCTAAGACAGCGAAGATAAATTCAAAACCCACAACATTCAGAAGAGCGCTGCCATAAACTCTCAGCATTTCAGAAAACTTCTATTCATTTATCTCAGATTTTTCCAGATGACAATCATTTAGAAAATAAATAATGATCCATCCTCTGGAAGCAGTTCGCACAAGCTTTAACTCTTTTCATTGACACTTTGTCAGAAGACTATTGACATTCACAGACATACAGTACATTAATTGGAGTTTACCTTTGGGAGATTTACTTTTATTTGGACCAACTATCAAAGATGAGTCTGTGTGGTTAAGCAACCTACAGTAGCCATCGATCAGATCAGCCATGTTCTCCGCAATGGCCAGAGATGCCACACTGATGGAAAAAGGCTAGGAATGGAAAAGTTCATTGCTAGTTTACTACAAGTGTGGCATCGTGCAAATAAAGTTTAACTACCTAATACTGAAGTGAGAACATTCTCACCTGTTTGGCACCCTCGATTTCGATAAGTAACAATGTTCTGCCATCACGTTGTGTGTTGTACTTGATACTTTGGATCTGTCTAAATTCAGCAAGGCAGACAGCCTGGGGAGAGAAAACGAAAATTAACTCGAAACAACATTTGGACATTGACAACTGGCATGAGATTAAGGAATAAATTCAAGATTGGAAATAAAGTATGAAGTTGCTCACAGTGGAGTCTGCTTTGGTACGTTGCCGAATGCCTTTGGGACCAATGACTAAATCCACTGCTAAACTCCAACCTTGCTGTGTAGATTAAGTAGGACTTTAGTAAATTAACTTTAGTACATTAAATCTTCTACTTTGAATAAACCCCAACATTTTTTAACACCTAATCTGAGGAACTTACCACTAGCTCACAAGGGAATATTTCCTCATCAAAGTTGGAGAATTCTCCATAGGTCTCAAAGAACTTGATCATACACTCGTCCTCCTTTAGTAATGCATACTGCTGAAACGTCTGCTGGATGAGCTTCCTGAGTTGCTTAGGCTGTTAAAACCAACATTTTACAGTTTAGATGTAGAATTTGTGTGCTAAGCTCTCATAAGCTGCCACTTCTTTATTTTTTCAGTTTATTTTGTCAGGGTCCTGATCACCCAGAGGGGGGTTATTTTGTGGTGGTGACTGGCTAGCTGCATATTATCCCTAACTTCTCTACATTTTCTACATTCATTTAAAAATACATATGAACAAATCTGAATTTATGCTTAATTTAAGGGCCAGATTTACTAAACAGGGCAAATTAGCATGAGAGCGCAAAAAAGCGCTAATGGGAGTGGAAATTTCTGCAGGTGATTTACTGACAATGCGCAAATTAAAGAACAGAGACGCAGCCAGATCATTTCCATAATGTCCAACACAATCTACCAAGAGCAGCGCAAAATTAGCATCTGCTTTAAGACATTTTTTGGAGCATTAAATAATGGCGCAAATACCAGTAATTTGACGAGTGCAAATGTTAGTAAATTGTGTTGTGTGTTTAATTTTAATACTCTCCTCCCATAAACTTTGCGTCTGAAAGGAAAACTCCTACAAATGCATATTCAATAAGGTCAGGCGCAAAAATAACTGTCCACGCCTTTTCAGTGGTAATTCTTCATTGCGCGTCTTTAGTAAATCCTGACAGTACTATTTTAACGCCAAAACACTATTTGCGCTGGTGCAAGCTGTTAGTAAATTTGGCCCTATACAGTATGTCTTATTGGTAAAAGGTTTGCAATTGGTATTATTATTGGTTAAGCAGAGGTGACTCAGTAACATCAAACACAAACAGCTTAAGTTCAACTTTAACTCTGGAAATCAATAAAATTTCAATAAAATATTGGCACCGCAGATAAGTGAAAAACAAATCTAACCTTCATACTGTCAATAAGGCCCTTAGGAAAGAACAGGTCCAGACCAACATCTTTTCTAAATTTAAAAAGCCACAATATTAGCAAAAAAGAAAAATCACCTTTTAAAAAAGACTTTTGTACAAATGAAAAACATGAACTTACTCTAGCAAGTCAAAATTTGACTTTTTCTCTAGACCTTTGGCATTCATGTCTTTATAAAACCTCCTGAAAGACAGAACAAACCACATATGTGATGCAATGCTCTTAAATTACCTCACAATTCAATAATATTTGTTTCCTAGACTAATGTAAATTGAATTAATGAATCATTGAACAGTGCTCATTTTAGTTCTGGGATAACTCTGCTTATTTATAGCACTGGAAATATATACTCAGTTGCTGGGCATGAAGTCCTGCAGTTACACTGGATAATCAGACAATATCAATAAAAGCAAACAGACTATGCCGTTTGTTACCTGATCTCCAAACAGCCCAGCTGAAGAGCCATGCCGTCGCTAACTTTGCTAGCATGATGCTGCATGTAGTCACAGCGCACCTGCCAGAAGAGGAACAGTATTTACATGAACTGACCTACAAAATGTGACTACGTACAACCACAGTCAAGAAGCAAATCTGGAGATGTTTGCTGACCTGTTGATAGAAATACAAAAGGAACGTCCTGTCCTCTTTTAACCTTTTCATGAAAGCAGCAGGAATGTAGCGAATCCTAAGATCATATCTGAAATAAAACACACACACACACACGTATATGAAAAATTCAAATAATGGCCAGTATATTGGTGATATATACTCCCTCCCTCACTCCCTCACCTCCACTCTGCCTCGGCGTGAAGGCTCTCATAGTGTTGCTCAACCTCTCCTACAGTCAGGTCTGGATGAAGCCAGTGGAGCTCCTCAGATTTGAGGTGTTTGAGCCTCAGCCCAAAGCATCCTGGGTTTTGCACATTTGGGCCCAAACGGCCACTGATCAGAATAGACTGGATGATAGTCTGATGGATAAGAAAAATATCAAGTGTTCAGACAAGGTATTACAACATTTGGGATAATATTACTAGAAATACCATGATTCCATTTTTCCAGTCATATAGATTACCATTCAAAAGTTTGGGTTCAGTAAGACTTTTTTTGACTTTTATGCAGTAAGGGCACATTTAAAATGATAATAAAGACATTTATAATATTGTAAAAGATTCCTATTTCACATAAATGCTGTTCTTTTGAACTCCACAAAAATATTAAGCATCATATCTGTGCTTAACCTTGATAATAATAAAAAATGTGTCTTGAGCACCAAATGCATATTAATTAATTAATTACCTTTATTTAACCAGGAAAAAAAGACTCACTGAGATTAAAATCTCTTTTACAGGAGTGTCCTGGCCAAGATAGGCAGCCAAGTTTGCATATACAAATAAACAACATAGTTATGACATACAATACAAAAACAAACATACCAACATATAACCAATTAAAAACAATTACACACTATTAACTCGCTCTCTACGATTACGTAGTAAAAGCTTAAAATAATTATAAGACACCAAGTTTTGTAACTTCATCTCCTTTTGGAGAAGATTGCAATCTGAAGTGGTGGCATATTTTAAAGAAGTTTTACCAAGCTCAGTTCTGACAGGGGCACACAAAGATTATAATTTGATTGAGAAAGTAATGAGTAATTACCAGACGAAGTCCTTTGAAAGAAACAACAGAGATACAATGGCAAATAACCCAATATGGCTTTATATATCAACAGATACCAATGCATTTTTCTCTGAATACTCAAGGTAGGCCATGCAACTCTTTTGTATAGTTCACAATGGTGAGTTGAAAATTTACAATCAGTTATAAATCTCAGAGCACCATGGTACAAAGCATCCAAGGAGGCGTGACGGTAAGAGAGGGCATGCTGATAGACTACACCCCCATAATCGAGAAACAGTAGAAAAGTAGCAGATACTAATTTCTTCCTCACATTGAATGAAAAACACAACTTATTTCTAAAGTAAACCCTAACTTTTTCTTTAATTTTTTTCCTCAAATACTTAATGTGTGAACCAAACCGTAGTGTGTTATCGATAATAATACCCAATTTGTACTCTGACACTAAAGTAATTTGGCTCACCTGAGAAGTCAGAAGAACAATCGAGTTTTCGGAAGAAGTTTTAGAATTTGAAAATCACATATATTTTGTTTTTTCAACATTTAAAACCAGCTTCAAAACACAGAACATATTTTGGATAATATCAAAAGCAGACTATAAAGAAAGTGAAGTAACGTGGCCAAGTATGGTGACCCATACTTGGAATTAGTGCTCTGCATTTAACCCATCCAAAGTGCACACACACAGCAGTGAACACACACACCGTGAACACACACCCGGAGCAGTCAAGCAGTAAAGAAGCCACAGATTGTTACTTAGAGGGGCCTGAGCAATAAACGATAGTATCATCTGCATGAAAATGGAAACTTGCATTATCAATATTAAAATCAAGGCAGTTTATATATATATATATATACTAAATAATAACGGCCCCAACACAGATCTTTGTGGGACTCCCTTAACAATCTCCAAAGGATCTGACTGAACACCTTCCATCTGTACACATTGGGTTCTTCTACCCTTTAAATAAGGAATGAACCATAAAATAGCATATGGTTTAAAATAGTGCTACCCATCTATTTAATAATATGTCATGGTCCACAGTATTAAAGGCCTTTGATAAGTCAATAAAAAGACAAGCACAATGCTGTTTACTAAGGACTCCACGATGTCATTTAAAACTTTTAAAACAGCTGTAGTAGTACTGTGCCTTTTATGGAACCCGGTTTGGTTAATAGACAAAATATTATGACAGTTATACTGTGTCAACTGTTTACTAACTAGGTTTTCCAAAAGTTTCGAGAAAATAGCGAGCTTTGATATAGATGTATAGTTATCCATTAAAAAAGGATCACCCCCTTTTGACAGGGGAACAACAAATGCTGATTTCCAAATCGTAGGGATTGTATTCATTAATAATGAAAGATTGAATAGATACATCAACGGAGGAGAAATAAAATCAGCCACTAGTTTTAAAAACAACGGGGCAATATGATCAGGACCTGGTGATTTATTCACATCTAATTATTTTAAAGCAGAACAAATATCGGAGAGAGTAATTTGTTGAAATGCAAACTCTCTTGTCCATAAATTATGTTCAGATTCAAGGAATTCTAAATCTAAATTTATATCATTATTTGTTTGAAATAAAAAGCCAGATGTAATAAAATGACTATTAAAACTATTAAGCATTTGCTTTTTGTCTACAATTTTGGTAGAATCTGTCATTATACAAGGGGGAATCTCTGTAATTGTTTTGTTACTAGTTAGAAATGTAATATTCCTCCATAACTTTGTAAGATTTTCTGTGGTTTTATCAAGAAAGTAATCTGATTTAGCCTTTCTAACTGCAACTGTACACTTGTTGCAAAGCTGCCTAAAATGCAGCCAATCAGAATTTAAATTTGTTTGTCTAGCCTTAGCCCATGCTGCATCCCGCTCTTGAATAAGATCACATAAAGCAGTCGAGAACAATGGATTATCATGGCATTTAACTCAAAGGTGCATGCTTATTAATAATAATAAATATAAAACTATTATAAAAATAGTCCCAAGCACAATCAACATCTGGAATTAAAATAATTGTATCCTAATCAATTTAAGCAAGATCATATAAGAGAGTTTGTTCATTAAAATATTTAAAGAATGATTTCTGAATGATCATGTGACACTGAAAACTGGAGTAATGATGCTGAAAATGCAGCTTTACCATCACAGGAATAAATTGCATTTTAAAATATCTTAAAATAGAAAACTGTTATTTTCCATTGTAATAATATTTCACATTATGGCTGTTTTTTAAATTTTTTTTACTGCATTTTTGATTAAATAAATCCAGCCTAGGAGAACATAAGACACTTATTTCAAAAACTTTTGAGCAGTAGGGTATGTATACCTTGATCTGCCATGAGCTGTCACATTTGACCAGTTTGAAGTTTTTGCTAAGGTTGCTGCTGCTGCTGAAGCACACTTTGATGATCTTCACAGGACCGCCATCTCCAACAGGACCGAGGTCTGGGCTTTTGATGCCCCCATCCCAGTCCTGGGTGGGTACCTTCCAGGAAAGGGTGCTTGCATCACTCGCCATGTCCTCAAAGATATCCACACACCATTACACAATCATCTCATCTGGTAATAAGGCCAGTTTGGAAACACAAGAACAGGGTTTTTTTTATAGTTAGTTGAACCATGTGTGGCATGTGCCAAGGCATTTTCCATTAATGGCATTAATGGCAATGGTATATAATACTTTTTTACACTTTTACTATTTTGTCTAAATAAATTAAAAATAAAAAAGCAGTCATTTTAGAAGTGAAAAAATGAATGTATGCATCACAACATTGTAATTTACAGCATGATATACACATAAAAAAGGGAAATCAGAATGCACAATTATATATACAATATCAACGGTTATAATAAATTTAAAAACTCTAAAATCATCTGATAACTAATATATGGTACCCGCATACTGTGCATTAATATAAGACTAACTAAAAATAAAAATAAAAATAAAAAAACCGTACCAGATTCAAAAGCACACATACCATTCACTTACTTCAAGACATCCATTAGACCAAAGTTTACACTGTGTTTGCTCACACTGGTTGTGTTTCTGTGCTCAAATAATTATGTCTCTCTGTCCTCACACCCATGTGATTGTACTGGAATGCAGATCTGATACAATATGGACTGATGTGCAGTGTGGTAACACATACTGTTCTGAAATTATCAGAGGGTGTTTGACATAAAATCTAACGGTGCAGCAAGATGCTAGTTTATAGGAGGTTTATAAATGTATGTAGGGCCTGTCTTACTGTGTTGTTTGCCTGAGGCAACGAATTCCTAGAGGTAAGGCTACACGTCCTTTTTAACTTACTCAAGCATGACTCCATGCTACCTGTATTCGTAAACAGGCAACTGAACATTCATCTTGTGCAATGCATGCATGCATATGACAAAACCTTTGTGTTAAATACAGTGAGATTAATTATAATCCCTTATTGTTACTATTTTAAAATTTGTCATGAATGCCAAGAATAAATGTGTCAGCTTTATTTGGTTTCAGTTTCAAGTCTTCATTTTAAGTGACTAATCATTTGTTTACACAGGGCTAAAGTTTCAGTGTCACACTTGACTAAAGTGGACATTGCTTTTAAAGTTCGGTTAGTTAAAAAAAACAAAACAATAAGTGTAGCAACCAGAATGGCTTGACTTAGTTGTTCTGAAATAGTTAATCTATAGATAACAAGTACGTGGGATTTGACATCGTAGTTTTTGCAAGCTAACACCAGCTCCAAGCTACAGAGCACACAGAGAAAACAGGACTAGAACAAGGGAGGAGCCCTACATATGAAAACAGATTTTTATTTACCTGAAAAAAAAGTATTTAAATGTTAAATTCTAAAACAACGAAGATGATACATATTTTTAGTAGTTTTATGTGTCTAACATTTTTTTTATTATTAGACGTTTAGAAGTAATTCAATTAGGCTATATATACTTCTATATTTTGTTGTTTGAAACATACATGCCCTGACTGAGAGCATGAGGCAAATAAACAAATAAATATGGCTAGACACTCTTGTGTTCTGTTGTTCAAGTTATTTTAAACGTTGATGTTCTAGTTGATTTTCCCCATGCACCTATATAATGCTTAGCTTTTAATTATATAATTGCATGTGGTTTCCTGAAACATAATCATCCTCACCCAAAAAAAAGCCAAATACAGAGGAACTGTATTGTCTTGCAGTTGTCACTTATCAAAGGATGAAATACTTAGTTCAGAAACTGACAACCTTACACCCTTCTTAAGACGAAATAAGCATTAAGGTGAGGCAGACCGCACTATTAAATCCTAGATAGCAGGTTTCGTGCGCAGCTATGGAGACACTGGAATGTGCGTGCACATAACTGTACCAGCGGAGACTTGCCCTCCCAAAACACTCACATATTGCCTACATATATAAATGCACGTTAAACGAGATTTAATATAAAGTTATGTCTTATAAGTAATATTATATCGACATATTACGACACTTTTGGATCCTTCTTGGATACATTGCACGTTTTGTGATTTTAATGAGTAACTAACTATTTGATTAACAATTTGGTGTGACTATTTCGTGTAAAAACAGCTAGTGCGATGTTTCGCCCACCGCTGTATTCAATTACGTTAAATTGCTCACTAACCTTGCGAAGTTGTGCTCTTGGTTTTTTCCTATTTCCTTAAAGTCCCCCAGTCAAAGTCCAGCTCTGAAACTCAGGTAGACAGAGAGACGGCTGCTGAAGCCACTCCCTTCGCTTGAGTGTACTTCCTATTCGTTATAGGTGAGAGCAAACGGTCACCACCAATAACACGTTCTCATATAGTAGGCCTATATATTATCATATATAATACACACACATATGAGTAGAAACGCCATCCAGTTTGCTAAAGTCATAATATTTTTTTAACAGATAATTCATGAGAAATGCTCAAATGACAGGAATCATAATAATAAAAAAAAGTCTACCTCATTTTCCTCAACTTTGAACGTTTCCAACAAATAACATTCTTTACATCTATTTCATGGCGTTTACTTAAGCTCAATTCGTCCTTGAATCCTTGTTTTTTAGACACGACTGACATCTAGTGACTGTATAGGAACAACTATTTTAGACTTTGCCCTTTCATTGATTGTAAGGTAACTCAAAAAGTCAGTAATTGCCTGACCTATAACTTACTTTACGTTACTTTGTGATTGTTTACATTGTAGCCTCGTCAAATAATCATTAGTGATGTGCAATGTAATTTTGCGTAACACATTTGAATAAGAGGAACAAAGAAGAACAGCATTGGTTGATGTTAAATTCCCCCTTTGTCTAGTGTTGTTATTGTTAACTAAACTAAAACTATTAAAAAATGGTTTTCGGTATTAGAAATAACTTATAAATGTCAGGTGAGAAAGTTAAACTTAAAAAAACTTAGAATTCAAAAAATTACAAATGTATAAAAATTTTTTGAAATGAAATAAATAAATAATGAGTAAGTACAAAAATAAAAATAAAGCTATAAAATATAAATATAAAAATAATAACGATTACAAAAGCACATAACAAAATTTGTAAAAATAAAATAAAAAATAAAACATTCCAAATATTAATAAATAGTTTATAAATAATACTAAAACAGCACTGCCATCAGCACTCTTGGAATGCCGTTCAGCCACCGGAACCACTGGGACTGTTATGGGTTATATGTTAGTTCATTATTCTGTAATGTCTGTGAATAACTCCACAAAGTTCTGCAACAAACTTGAATTAGTCATTGAACCACAAACTGTCTGCCTCAGTAGATGGCAGTATATTCACAGCAACACTGGAAAAGCATCACTTCATCCTCTGTGATGAAAAAACAAACAAACAGCTGAACATAATTCTTTGTGTAGTGTCTAGAAAAATGACAATATGGTTGATTTCCTGGTCACAGTAATTGCACTGACCTTAAACTTATTTCTGACAGCTTGACCCCTTCAGGATGAATGAAGCATGCGTGAGGGGCTCCAGTGCTGTGTGGGCAGATGGAAGTCACACTGATCAGTCGTTAATAAACAGACTGTTTAATGTGCAGAAGAATCACAATAGACATGCACATCAAGGGCAGACTCATTTTACAGAGCGTCCTGCTTCACTTAGGCTACCTTTTCTATATTCTACATAAACAATATTTTTGTCCCACAATTTTAAAAGTATCATCTGTCAGTTCCATTCTTTGATCTTTGATTTGTGTCTGACTATATAATGACTACGAAATTAGAGCTGTTCCTGCATCAGAGGTTGTGCATGGCGGCCTGTTCTGAGGTAACTACTCAACCAAGAAGAATTCCAGCTGTTAAGCTTTAATGGGTTACGTTTAAATGCTCATTATATTGATGGTCACACCTATTGCTCTTTTTGCTGTCATTCTGTCACCACACTGGCAGAAACGGGTTGAGCAGTTTTTAGGAAATTAACAGAAAACGTCAGTCAGATATATAATAACTAATACTATTCAGTTTTTCAGTGTATGTATGTATGTATGTATGTATGTATTTATTTATTTCAGAAATTACTGTGATGTAGCAGCATGTGCTGCAGGATTTTTGGATATTTTAAATACCTAGCCTGAATTGATTTTGCTGTAAACTTCTAAATACAGCATTTTATTTTGTAACATATTACTGTTAAATATTGTAAAAACCTGCCATTTGTTTTTACAACTTAAAGTTTATGATTAGGATGGTGTTATTTTAGTAGCATTTAGATACTATTATAGTTTTTATTATAGTATTTAGTATACGTATTTTCTATTATTCTTCTTTAAATATGTCAGTATAGTTTTTATTAGGTTTTTTTTCAGTTTTAGTTTCATATAACCCATTTTGTTTTTAGTTTCAGTTTTTTTTTTGCATTAAGTTAAACCATATCAACTAAACTAAACTAGTAGAAAATGAAAAATATTGTCTTAACTAGCTGAAAAAAATAATTTTATTTTAAGTTACATTTTATTTTATTTCATATACTGAAATCTTTTTAATGGTTTTACTTTTAGTTAATTTAATAACCCTGGTTAGGATCAGGATCCTAAATGTTGAACAAACACATTCACACATGATGGTACATTAGATACTGTATGTGTTAGTAGTAAATGTACTGATTCGCAAGCAAACAAGCGAGCTCTTCCTGAAGCAGCTCATTTTAATTAGAGTCAGGTAGCTCATCCTACATTGCTCAGAGAAACATGTGGGAGGACATCACACCTGTGGCTCATGACATCCCAATTACTGCTTTGCTGCTTATCAGAGTGCAGGCCGGCTATTACTGCTGCTTCCCACTGTACCATGAGGACAAAGTGGGCTGTGCTGGGTCTCCTATGTCATAATTAAATTAGACTTCATTACGGTGACATTGAGCTTGTGAACAAGCACACACACACAGACACACACACACACACACACACACACACAGACACACACATACACACGCACATTCACAGGTGCGCTTGAATGTCAAGCATCAATGGAATAATGAGAGCTACACAATCACATCTGCCATCTGTGTATAAAAATAGGGGTGGACAGTTAATATTCATAATAATAATTAATATTAACTAGATCATACTAATTACATAATAATTAGTTATGTACTTACAATTTAACTTTGATCAATTCAATGCATCCTTGCTGAAAACATAAACACACACACACACACACACACACACACACAACTGGACTGGATGCTTGTAATAATATTTAATAATATTACTGATTTTACTGTATTTTTTAATCAAGTAAATTCACTTTTGGTGAGCCTATAAGAGACTTCTTTCAAAAACATTAAAATCTTAGTCCTGGACTTTTGTAGGTGGATAAATGTATTTATAAACAAGTACGTGGCAACACTTTTTCTTTCAGTATGACTGGTTCTTCTGGGTTTCTGGAATTCCAATACATGGTCACCATTCATTACACTATGCACTAACAAAACAGAAACCTCTGCTCGACAGTTTCCGCTATTTGCCATAAGTGTAGGGGCAAAACCAGTCGGTAAAAAGAGGTGCTGACAGGTCCCCATCATTAATGATGCCTATGGACAGACAGTTCACACTGAAATAACATTTAGCACATCAAGCCACATTAATGTTAGCAGAAATGAGATACAGGGTGAAGCTCCCTGTTGTTCATGGCAGATTATGTGTGTTGCTGTTTTGCACATTTAAAGGGGTCATATGATACGATTTCAAGTTTTCCTTTCTCTTTGGAGTGTTACAAGCTGATTGTGCATAGATAAGATCCCTGAAGTTGCAAAGACTAAAGTCTTAAAACCAAAGAGATATTCTTTATCAAATACTCTGTTCCCCTTTCGGGCTCTGTCTTTACATTTATTTTGAAAGATGAAGCTCGCGATTATGGTAAGGGGCGTTACATTTCCGACGAGTGCTTGCGGTGTTCGGCCAATCACAATGCACTGGGTCAGCTGGCCAATCAGAGCAGACTGCGCTTGTCGGAAGGAGGGACTTTGTAGAAAACGAAGCGTTTGAGAGAGGCGGGGCATAGAGGACCTACAATAATGTACAGTATTTGAAAAAGAATGTGTTTTTTTAACATTAAAGCATGTCAACATATTCGGTTACACCAAATACACAAAATAATGATCTTTAAAAAAGCATCATATGACCCCTTTAAACTAATTCTGGAGACGTTGCTTCACTGCACAGAGACACAACTGCACCTGGCACAACAGCTAGTGGGAGAAAGAAAGGACAAAAAGAGATTGACAGGCAGAGATAGACAGAGGGTGAAGATAAAAACTTTAGTAGAAAGTATTTTATATGCAGAAAGTATTCAAACCAGACATAACCGAAAGAAAGAGACAGGCCCTTACTTGAATTTGGAGCAAGGCATGCAAGAAATTGCACTGCCCTGAGCCATTTTCGCAAAGGCAAAGGCTCAACAAACATTTGGCAAACCTCTAACCTTTCCAAACCAGTTCCTAGATATAAACTGGTTTTATGTCCTGGTGGCTGTCTGGACAGAGTAGACAGTAGGACTTCTGGGACAGGGGACTCAGAGACTACAGAGGGAATATGGCTGAGAGACTCAGTGACTCCCATCACAGTCATGCCTTGAGACACACACACATACACAGGGGACCTGAAACGCACTGATGTGTATCAGCTTAGAATGCCGTCCCTCCAAAACACAAGGGCCCAAGTGTGTGTGTCTGGAGGTGCAATTCTTAAGAAAATGTACTTCTGTGAATTTCACTCCTTAGGCTGTATATTGTGAGAGCATGTGACTTTTTTCACTGACAATATGTTTCTTGTCTAGCACAGGCTGAACTAACAATCTGTTTCTGGGTTGTTGTTCATAACTGTTGATTGTGTGGTTTTATGTACCATATCTTTGTTTAAAGATGTCAAACCTTTTATTTATTTCTAAAGATTATAATGAATGATGAATTTGAATTGCTTGATAATGCTGACAGTATGTCTGACATTCAGTGCCACCATAACAACACCATGGCAATTATGTAAGGTAATTACATAAAGCTTGGACAAGTTTCAGACAATGGCTTTTTTAGTTTCTACCCCCTTCGTGCCATTTTCTTTCTTTTCTGTATTATTAAATGAAAAAGAGTTTTTAATTAAGACCTGAACTGCCTCAATTTTGACCATAGCAACAGTAGGACACTAAAGACAGATGGCACTAAAGGCCCTGACATTATTATCTCATTATTATACATTACATATATCAGAAACGTTTAGGTGTGGTCATTTTTACCATTGTTTGAAGAATTTCCTCGGATTAAATCGTGTCATTTCAGGTGAAATCCACGTGACTGGGAATTTAGTGTGAGGTTGAAATATTTCCCCATATGGATTTCATATTTGGTTCAATCGAATTTACCATGTTGACCAAAAGAACGCTGCTTAAAGTGACTTCTGTGTGCGCTTTCTGGTCAATGGACCTTTTTTTCCAGCAAAAATTCACCAAAATTTTGCTAATGTGACCACACCTTTAGGATTTAATTGAAAAAGTCTTTAGTTGACATTTGATTAACTTGCAGCAAAAAAAGTCTCTTCTTTCCTAAATTTCTTTAAAATATTGAGCCCCTCAAAGCTTCAAAGACTAAATTATTGTATAATATGCAAACAACTCAAAGCTGATTCTCCTCTGGTCTTCTTCTGTCTATTATTTATCTCTCTAGAGTCTCTCTCAACATCATCTTCATTTTTCTTATTCAGCTCTTCTTTCACTGCAGTTATAGGGGCGGAGGGGAGCCCTTAAGTCAGCGGGACAGTATTTGGAGCAAACCCAAAAGTTAAGCCAAACTGAGCCCTCCTCATTCTCTCAAGTCACTAAAACTTACAGTACTTTCTCTCATTCTGCTCTCTCTATCTTTCTTTTATCCACTGTTCCATTCATACAAAACACAGTCGGAGTCTACCGGAGATCTCAGCGATGGTCCCTGACCTTTCTCAGCCTTCTGTCTGCACTCTCAGGGGTAAACGAATAGAAAGCACTCAAAACAGAAGGATTACTTTCGCAGACGACTGTTTCCAGACTCCCCCAATGCAATTAAACTACATTAAAGTTTAAGGTGAATTGACAGCTTTAAAAATTAAGGAGGAAACAATATTGATATGCTACTGTCCTGTTTGACTGTGCATGGGAGAAAAAAAAAAAGCTTTATCATTGTGGACATATATGGTGAGTAATGAACAAATATTACTGTGACTGATAATTACTAATATTTAGACTCTGAAATGAATAAATAAATAAATTTGCCCCCCACACAAAAAAAAAAAAACAGACATTTTGTAGTCAGTGTACAGCATTATTATTTACTGAAAGGAAATTATATAAAGTGGCTAAAAAAACATGAACCTCGGCAAGTTATACAGAGAACAAAAACAATGTCCGTTTCCACTGGTTAGGTTGTTTGTTAAAACTGGAGACTGCTCACCCAGTTAATTTGTTTTTCGTTAGAGGGAAGAATGCAATTGCATGTTGCCTTGGCAGAACTGGGCAATTAGTTAGTTTATATGACAGACAAGACACTGGAAATATTCTCCTTCCAATGTGTCAGTAATTATTGTTTATTTGCAGGACCTCAGATTCTTCTTGTTCCAACACACATATGCAAACATGCACCTACATTTTACACGGGTCTTATGCTTTTTGCTGCAAGCTTTGTGAGTTTTTGCAAGTTGTCATGTAAATCAACATTATGACCACACAAACGTTTCCCCTTGCACAAACATTGGTATTTCATTTTTATTCAATATTTCATTCTTAATGTACATTCCTCAGCACTTACTCATGCAATACTGTCAGTCTGTGTGTTAATGTGAATTTATCCACTTTTTCATGCTGTCTTTGCATGTTTGCTATGAAGTCTTGACACCTAAGGAAATTGGAATGGGCTTACTGATGCATTTTCTTGATTTAAAAGTGATAAAAGTCACAATTTTTATTTCTTTTGATGAAAGTCTTCCACACAAATAATCTTAAAATAGCTGCAACAAATGTTCTGCGCTTGAGGTCCCTCACTTATTCCCTTGGGAAACTGAGGTTATAGCAGTGCTACCTAGCCTATTCATAGTTTTCAGTC
This sequence comes from Sinocyclocheilus anshuiensis, assembly GCF_001515605.1. NCBI lineage: Eukaryota > Metazoa > Chordata > Actinopteri > Cypriniformes > Cyprinidae > Sinocyclocheilus > Sinocyclocheilus anshuiensis. The sequence continues at coordinate 1,202,130 of NW_015546234.1, read as the reverse complement.
ACGTGACTGGCTCAAAGACCTGGTGGGCAAAACATCCATAGAATTGCAGCACAAGCCTGTCAATTTTACATTTGTTTCCAGTCCACAAATATTTAGACCATCTCTCAGAAGGATAAAACAAAGATATGTGACCAAAATGCATGTTTTGGCCATTTGCAATACATATAAAACACCCGCCGCAATATGTGACATTCTAAAATGTTTAAGGTGAAAACACTTAAAGAGCCTTTAAAACAGTGATATTAATTAAAAGATCAAATTCAGTATACACTTTATTGATGATGCGTGCTTTATACAGGCAAGCAGATGAGCTCGGAATTTGAATGGTTGAGTGTTTTCTTTATAATGGTTTTCTGTGGAAAAACATTTAATGTGAAACTTCGCAATTGCGTTTATATTCTGGTTTCATCTGCTTGCCTGTACAAAGTCTGCATCATCAATAAGGTGTGTACTGAATTTGGCTTTTAAATATATGTCTTACTACATTACTACTTAATACAAACCTCATAAAAATAACTGGCAGTCAGTGGAGGAAAGCCTTGTTTTGCCCTCCAGGTGGGCGTTCCTGTAAGAGTGTGACGTCACATGAAAACTATGAATAGGCGGAGCAGGCAATTGACCATATGCACGGTTACTTCCTGGTTTTAGATAAGCCAGCTCAGTCATTTCTGGTCAACTGTGCTATAAAGGGGAACACCCTTTGCTCGGTTTCTCTACATAATGTCTAAGAGGACCAAACGTCCACGTATACAGTTTCAGGAATGACAAACGAGAGTGTAAAAAAATTAAGCGAGTGATTCCGATAAATTGTGCCATGAGTCAATGCTATGATTGACAGTGATAAAGCAACGGACAAAACAAAACATCTGACGAGCCGATGTCAAAAACAGAGCTGTGCATTAAGTGATTCATGATTCAGGTTAGAATCTCTATCCTTATTTTGCTTTCACATGTACGCACCCTCTGCAGGTTAGTGTTTCATCAGTTGTAAATGTCACTTGTTTTGTTTTTGAGTAGAGTTAACATGGTTGGTGTGCAGATACACTCAGATATTCTAAACCGAAGGGAAATGTATAGTATGTTGATGTGGCATTGGAAAGTTATCATTTTATTTCTGAGAGAAACGTGATAAAAATTGCATTGCTGTAAATACATTTGCATACAGAAAACAGTCCTGAAACATCTGTTAGAAATGTTGTGGCCACTTTAGATCTTATAAGGTATTGTTTCATTGCTTGAATATCTCTGTAGAGCCATACAAATGAATGCAAAAATGAAACAAATGCAGGGAGTTCATTTAATTTTAGAAGCTGAATTGAGTGCAACTAAATTGGAACAAATAGCTGCCAACTCAAAACTTAGCAACTTAGTAAGCAACTTCAAACAAAATAATGACTGAAGATGAATGAAAATCTGAAGGAACAGCACCATCCATCTTCATTCTGTTTACCTTCAGGATGTCACCATTGTTTCTAGAGGATTCATCATGTTATTCAGCACTATCACAGAAACTTTTTTTGTGCCTGGCTGATGTTCATAATTCATCAACTGCCTCTAAGTGACTCACATGGTGTCATCAGAAAATGGGTTGAGTGTAAATGTGTTGATCTTTAAAATGCGTTACCGTACACTGGAGTGTGGTTCCTCAATGCTAGCTGGGAATATTCAACTTGCATCTGGTTGGAGGAGGCGAGTTAATTGTTCAGTGGCATTAAACCTGCATTAAGCATGGAGCTTGTTAAAGGGGTCATATGATGCGATTTCAAGTTTTCCTTTCTCTTTGGAGTGTTACAAGCTGTTCGTGAATAGATAAGATCCCTAAAGTTGCAAAGACTAAGGTCTCAAACCCAAAGATATATTCTTTATAAAAGTTAAGTCTCGTCCACGCCCTCCTAAAACGCCTCATTTAAACATGCCCCTAAATGTCTACGTCACTGTGTGGGAAGATTTGCATAACACCGCCCAAATGTTCACGCAAAGAAAGAAGGCGTAACTTTATTGTTGCTGCCACTGCCACCGCCATGTTTTGAAGACGCTGTTTCATTGCGAAAGCGAAAATGCTTTGTTTGGTCTTCCAAAAGAGGACACGACTAGAAATCAGT
>NW_015546234.1:1184301-1199807 GCF_001515605.1 Sinocyclocheilus anshuiensis | reverse complement strand
CGTAAAAAGACAGTATAAGTCATTATAATCCGTAATTATGTCCCCACTGGATGCAACAAATGCCTCGTTTATAATGGATTTTAATGCTTTTGTCTCGTCGCTCCGGCCGGGATACGGCATCACAGTATGGTAAGGGGCGTAACATTTCCGTCACACGCTTGAGGTATTCCGCCAATCACAACGCACTGGATAGCTGGCCAATCAGAGCACACCTCGCTTTTTCAGACCGATGAGCTTTGTAAAAATCGACGCGTTTCAGAAAGGCGGGGCATAGAGGACATACAATAATGTACAGTATGTGGAAAATAATGTGGTTTTTTTTACTTTAAACCGCATAAACACATTTCATTACACCAAATACTCAAAATAATGTTCTTTTTAGCAACATCATATGACCCCTTTAAAAAGCCAGAGCTCCCTCATAGCTCTATTTGAGTTTGACCGAATTTAAAACACCCTTTTCACAAATCACATTTAACAATTTTAATGTAATTTTTTTTCATTACTTCATGGAGCTTGAATCATGGGATACACACAAAACAACAAGGCTGCTTCGTGATATTCAGATTTATGAATGAAATGACCCTTAAGAGCCGGTTATTTTTAGTGCATTACTTCAAGGAGCTTGAATCTGATGTTGTCCACATGGAATACACTTAAAACAAACATAAGAAATTTACAATTTAAATGACTCTTAGAGTCAATTATTTTTAGTGAATCGAACACAACCCAGTCCTGAAACATCTCATATAAATGTTTAAAGCACGACCGAGGTAGACTGATTCCCAAATAAAAAGCAAAATAAATAAAACACAGGTCTATTCAGTTATCCTTATGGGTTTAGGAGTTTTCCTAGTATTAAAACATCAGCGATACAGGGGGCATCACAGAAACCCTCTGGGGGCCAAGTCTGAAACATTTAGAAAGCCTTGCACAACAAAACAGCCCTCTTCCCATACTGCAGGCACGTCCCTACACACACTTATATTCATGCATCCATACACACACACATTTACATACACACTCATAAAGTGATGACTCCTGACAGCTCCACTTTCTGTGATGGGGAATCTGGGGTACTCACATCTGAACCAGGCACATCTCTTTTTCCAATCCTCTCCACTAAGTGGCCATTTCAGCAGAAACAAAAAGTGCCACACACCAATAAATCTGCAATGAAATTTTAAACATTTATCTAAGTTTCTTGTCCTAGAGCCCCAGGCATTTTTAGAGCTGCCAGTCAACTGAATATAGGTTATAACACTAAAGAGCTCAGAAAAATATATTTAAATGAGATTTTTTAATTCCATATTGGGAACAATTACACAACAAAGTACATAAAAGCCATTAAAGGCTTAGATGTGCAGAGAAGGTTATTTTGATTCACATGCGCAGATGGTATACTCTCAAAGAGCTGGCTTCTCAGCTGTCTATGAGCAGTGTAATGGCTTTTAAAACCAACCAAACATTTCCTGTTCGAGGTCCAAAGGCAGCTAATTACTAAAGAGTTTTTAAATTTGTTTAATTGGAACAAGAGCTCATGAGAGTATGCGTATTAGAAATGCTTTGGGGAAAAATTAATACAGAACAATCATTTTGCTTTTACGGTGAGTAGTCTTAACTGACTGCATAATAATGTATACAGTAGCAGTGATTCTCAAGCAGAAGGACGGGGCCCACTAGGGGGCCTCAGCAAACTTGCAAGAGGGACTTTAGGATGACTTAAAATTATTTGACATTAGACAAAACAAGAATTTAAATACGCCAAAACAACTAAAAATCTTCAACGAATCAGGGTTCCCTCTTTCTTGAAAAACCTGGACATACATGAGGTAGCCTAAGGATTTGTTTACACTTAGTTACACTTACACGTAGTTTAGTCCTCTTGGTTCTTTTGGTCCAGACCAAAAAAAAAGTAAATTATACATTCAGTCCTGGTTCGCATTCACGCTGTCATTTTTAGCACCAAACCTAAAGATACAAAATAAAAGTCAAGGATATGGTCACAACCTCATTGGACAACTTTTATGACATGGATTTTGAGAACTTATCCAAAACTACTGTATGTTGGGCTAAATGTGTTCATTGTGTGCATGTACATATGGTGGTATTTTTACCAGCTGATAGCTCACAAAGAGCTTATAAAATGTGTAAAGGGGTCAAAACGGAGCCAGGAATTCCTCCATTGCACAAAGATCTGCTGTATAAAGCCCAGAACACACTGCACTATTTTCGGCTGTCCAAGACGAAAGATTGCCACCGTGAAACAATCATGGCGATTTCTATGATCATGGATCCTAATCAGTGGTCCTATATAATACAGTGAGAGAGGTTCAAAGACGGCCGTTGTCACGGTCTTGCAACCAAAGATAGCCTGCGATAATTTTCTGTCAGAAATTCAGCATGATCATCGCTACGACCTACGTCAATAAAAATGCGACATGGCGCTAAAACTTAAAACTGCATACCTCAAACTCTTTTCGCTTCCTCTTTCGCAGCTTCCTCTTTTTTCAGCACACATAAAAAGTACAACTGCCAAACTGTGATTCATCATGCTCTTTTTGTTGATGAAGCCTATGAGTCACTAGTGTCATCATCGTACAGTCTGCATACATGTCGTACCCAAGATTATTAGATCCATGTCGCACAGTGTGATTTGTAAAGATCTAATAAGATTGCTGAAATCGCACAGTCTGTAGAAGGCTTTAGGAGACGACGGTGGTTCCAATGTCTGTACTGAAGCGTAATGGGCAACATAGCTCCTATGACGTGAAGAACCAGAACCAGAACCAGATATGCTTGAGCATGCTGTCTTTTTAAAAGTTGCATCTTGTGACATCAGGTCCTGTTTTTGGTTCATTTAGATGTCGTTGGTCCTCGTTGCATTCATATTTCAGTCGAACGGCACCAAAGTTAGACATCTGGGGGTCTAGATTCACTTGTTTGGTGCACACTAAGTTTCAGATTGCAGCACTCATGTTTACTCAGAGCAATCGCACCAGAGTTCGTTTTAATCGAAACCCAAACCTGCCAAGTGTAAACACAACCCTACATTTAAATGTGTGATTTCTAGACCTGGAAAAGTCATGTAAAATGAGTCAAATGTCAATGGGCTTTTTTTTCTTGTGCCAAGCTCTAAAAAGAAAAAAAAAAAAAAACTTTAATCAGGTCCAAAACATTAAAAAAAAAATCCTTATCCTTAATCCTCATCCAGTAAAGCACACACACAAAAAAACTTAAAAAGTAATGGGCCCTTCTGATATTTTTGTGGGCTTTGGAGTCAAAAAGGCTGAGAAGCACTGATATAACCATTAAATGAGGAATTATACAGCAATTAGTCCCCGTTCCTCTAATTCAGTGGTCTCAGACTCAATTCCTGGAGGGCCACAGCTCTGCAGAGCTCCAACTCACACCTGCTTGGAAGTTTGTAGTAATCCGGAAGCCCTTGATTAGCTGGATCAGGTGTGTTTGATTAGGGTTGGAGCAAAACTGTGCAGAGCTGTGGCCCTCCAGGAATTGAGTTTGAGACCACTAATTTGTTTGTTCTAATTTGTTTGGTCAGTTTGGACTTTTCACGGTTTGAATCACTTCACTTGTCTGTGTTTACGCGTTCCAGACAAACTGTTAGTCTGTACATTAGTGGTGGAGATTTTTTTCTCTCCAGTTTCTACTGGTTACATCATGATGCCAGTAGGTGGTGACAAGTTCATTTGAGTTTTTGAATCATTAGGTAAACTGATTCCTTTACAAATGTTGATTCTTTTATGAATGAGTCATTTCATTATTCAATCAACTGTTTCCTTTAACAAGATTCATTCAGGAAAAGAATCACCACCGTCAAAACACTATTTTTTATGACAGAAAAACCCAATGGAATTGGCAATACTTTAAGTTACTCATAAGTTACTCCATATTAATTCATGTTTATTGAACTGTATGAATAGCAGCATGTTATATGATATTGCTTAAATTATTTTTTAAAGCCACAGCTTTCCTTTTTGAACAAATGCCATCCACTGTACCAGTGACCCACTGTTTTCTTTCAGTCCATGTCTGACCTTTACAACAGTCTACAGAAGACAGAAGAAATGTATTCTGTCTGTGTTCCTTCAGATTCAGTCACTTCTACCCTTCAAACCTAGAAAACCATGTAGAATTGTTGTTCTTGAATATAACAAGAGCAGCGCAGTGATACATCCACTATCGTATTGTATAAAAAAGTGAATACCTGCATGGATGAATTCAGCTCTTCTGCTAGAGTAAAGAAGCTATGTGCTGGTGGAGGGCTTATTATTGGATTTTTTGCCCAGAGGGTAATAAGGCAGGGAAGGTAACAGCCCACAGGAATGAAAATGAAACCAGCAGACCCACCATGCCTCATCTGCCGATGTATACTTATCTGTATCCCACAATTTCATATTCCCCTCCAGATTACCTTCAGATTTCCTACATATCTCAACACACTGAAAAAGACAAGACATGCTTGAGTGGCTTTAGAAGTGGAGGGATGAATTCTTTTTCTAGCTTGTCAGAAGTCAAGCTGCGAAGGCCGTCCTCAAGAGCTGCCATATTTCCCTCCGGGCATAATTAAGTCAGTCTTGCAGGTAAAGGCATTCAAGTGGCCTATACTGTAGGAGGATGAGGTATTGTTTTTAACCAGTCAGACTATAAAAGTTTCAACTATATAAACACCCATTATAGCATAAGATTTTAACTTGACTTGAAGTGAATAAATCATCATGTAAGATTGTGAACAGTAACTTTGCTTGGAAATTATGTTGTTATTCTGTTCAATAATATTGGACCTCAAACTGGGTCCAGAGGCCCACTTCAAGGGTGTGCTTGGGAGTACATAAAAATTTTAGAGAAGGGTGGGGGGGGGGTCTATGAAATGAATTTTTTGAGCTGTCAGAGTTGTGTTAACTTGAGATATCAATTAAATATGTGTTTAAGACTATTTGATACTATTCTAATTATTATTCAATATTCATTTTACACATGAGAGAAACTGACTGATTATTTTATTAAATTGGCAGCCATTGCTTTTAATCAACCTATACTAGCATTTAGTTTTATTGCAGACTGCATGTTTTGCTGACAAAGGGAAGCATCCCTTTAAAAGTAAAAAAAAAAGACTCACTATAAGAGCACAAAGAAGAGCACTATAGGGATACTGAGATGCTCACATGCTTAATTCATGTCTTCCTGTGTTTCTTCTGAAGAACAATGAGTTACACAGAGAGAAGAGGGGAAACAAGGCTTTACAATGCAGTTAGCCAAGAAACAAGGTGATTTTAGATGATGTTCAGTGCTGAAAACAATATTTAAAACCAGCACTAGGTGAAATCTACCAGTTTTGATATGTCAGAATACATGATGTTCTGAGGTTTACAACTTGTAAAGATACAGAGTGTTTCATGATATATTATACAGTATATGTTATATCATGATGCATTTCATGATGCAACAATTAAAAAAAAACCTCCTGAATTTGCATGCTTGTAAATGGAAATTACATGGCAGATTCTTTTATATTGGAGGGCAATCTGTTCTTTGTGCTGGTGTATAAATGGATGGTGCTGTACGCTTCAGATGTCATTCTCCTTACATAAGACTGTACAGTGCCAAGCCTCGACAGGCCTTAACAGTATGGCACTGTGTTATACAACTGAAGAACACCAGCAGCACCACACTCATTGGTTTCACAAACTGACTAGAACTACGACTGACTTTCAGTTTACAAGATGATTGCTGAAGCATGAACAATCATGAGTGCTGGTTCAAAATTGGTTTAAAATGTCTGGTGTCCTCTATCCACAAGACAAGAAATGCTAACAGACTCATGTTAAAAATAGGGTTTTAAATTAATCCTCAAATGTATCCTCTGAAAATTAAGGTTTGTTTAGCAAAACAAAAATGTTCAATCATTAATGGTTCTCCAAGTGACACCAACCATATGTTGATAATTATGAACTATGTGTTGTGTTGTGACATGCTGCTGTTGTGCCAGTTGTCATCTATCTATTTTTATATGACTGGCCTATTCAAAAATTATGTTTGTTCTTAAAATATGTTTACTTATATGCGTCAGAAAATGTACTTTATTTAACACTGTTAAAGCGAGTATATGCTAAATTGTGACAGTGAAAACAATAAAAAAATGTAACTAAAGATTTCTTGTTCAAATAAATGCTGTTCTTTTGAACTTTCTATTCATCAAGAATCCTGAACAAATGTATCACAGTTTCCACAAAAATATTAAGCAGCACAACTGTTTACAACAATAAGAATTGATTCTTGAGCAGCATATCAGCATATTAGAATGATTTGTGAAGGATCATGTGACACTGAAGACTGAAGCAATGGCTGCTGGAAATTATATAATATATATAATAAGTTTAAGTTGTAATAATCTTTCACAATATTACTGTTTTACTGTATTTTTGATCAAATAAATGCAGCCTAGATGAGCATTGGAGACTTTAAAAGCATTGATGAACATTGAAAATCTTACAGAACCCAAACTATAAAACGGTAGTGTACATAAAATAAACAAAAATAAATAAATACAATAAAATAAAATAATAATAAATACATATATTAGGGTTAAAGGCATAAGGGGTAAAGTACTCTTCCCACTTTTCAGGTTTAGTCTAAGTAGTTCAGATCCTGTTTACAGTAACACACACACACTGTACATCAATACATTTTCTCGTCTCATAAGGTTGAATGCCGGTGCAAAGGACTTGGCTACCGTTGCCATGGAGACGTAGTGACCCTATCAAGAATGATTGCTGTGGTTCAGGACTGTGGTAATACCAAGGAATATAGTTCTGAGCATTAACACTTAATCACTGGCTTTAGACTTCCACCTATCTCAGATGGATATTATAAGAATAAGTCTTCCACTCATCACCTCATAAAAACTGTGCCACAATATCCGTAACGGTAAAATACAGTGTGGTTGTAGATTTTTATTTAAAAGTTTCACTTTAGCGCATGCTGCTTTTGTGACATTACTGAATAAGTTTGGCCAATCAACAAAGTTTTACTCTTCTAAAACTTACCTTGTTGAAACCGTTCAGCTCACACATTAGTATTTCTAAACTGCATAATATACTGTAAGAAAACATGTACTTGTCTGAAAACATGTAGTATTTAAGTAAATATAACTACATTGTTTTAAGCACGTTACATCAGGGTTTACGCGGACACATGATTGGCATGGATCTGCAGTGCTGGGACGAATGTAATCCTGCATATCTCCTCTCACATGGCACTGATGATGAGGAGCTGTCTGTCAGTAAACTCGAGCACACTGTCATCATTAAGAGCGACCCAAGGGAACAGCTATTCTGCTGTAGCTCTGCCTCTGCTGTGGCACTGGAAAGGAAGTGCGGTAGCTTTAGCATATGCATAAAAGAGTGTATAGGAATCCCCATATGTGCATGGTGTGCTCAATATCTCTGGCTATTGTAAATCAGTCTGATGTGGCATTACTAGGGCATCTGCAGGCATTTAAAGTAAGTAAGCCATTGGCATACGTTAATCTTCCCAAAAGCATTGTTTGCCAACTATTGTCACAAGTTCCTTTGTTACCAACATAGTTCAACGTTTTGGCATTTTCCGAAACCATAGTTCAAACAAACTTTTGCAAACAGCATCGCTGTTGGAACTGGTTGGAACTACAGCTCTCGACCTGTGGTTAGAAGCATATGCTGGGTCCCAATTCGCCTACTATGCCCTTAAAGTATATAATCATTTTATAAAGACAAAGTACATACTTTTGAGTGTGTAGCAGAATAGTGGGCATACTTTGGGACATACTACTTCATCATAACTGCATCTTTAACGGAGCACTCTGTCACTAAGTTACGTGCATTCTGTCATCGTTTAAACATGGCATATCCGCCATAGCAGTGTTTTTTAACACTTTTTATTTGTCTTTGTAGTTCTAATCGAATCCTCGTTCAATACACAATGGGTTGTGAGCAATATTAGTCGTTAAGTGTGCACAGATCTGCACTTCGAATTTGTCACCAGAAATAATAAACCATCCGGATACCTTTGGGATACTCATTTCAGCGTACTACAATTTGAGACACACTAATTCTGGTTTAAATACTATTTAGGATGATAGTATGCTAATTGGAACTAAAATAGATTATGCTCTTGAGCAAAATAAGTAAGGCAACGATCCGTATAATCTATATCTTTCATCTCATTTAAATATACAGTATATACATTTTAACCAATATATTTTATTTCCTGTATTGTTAAACAAACATGGTTCAAACAACGGAGGTGCGGCCATGTTACTATGGTTTCAGAAAACAATCGCAACTAGCTAATGTTTGTTTGAGCATCCGACCAAAGGTGCATTTCCCAAAAGCATTGTTAACCAATTAGCATCTGTTGTTAGCAGCATAGTTCATAGTGCAACAATTCTGCGTTTTCCAAAACCAGCAAACCTTCGCAAGCAACATCACAAAGTTGTGTGGTGGGAACTACAGCATTCAATCTAGTTAGCAGCTAGCAGCAGTTTCTTTTACAAAATTTATTTTACAGCTCTTTAACAAAAATAAGCAAGCTAACATGCATTACAGTCTATATCTTTAATTACATTTAATTACGCCTTTTAGAACCTTTTTTAACGGGTGTGCATGTGCAGGAATCTATGAATGAATCAAACACTGATAAATAAAGCAAAACAATGGAGAACAGACATAGTGATGTAGTCACATTTTCTTTTTCTCTATATTTTATTTCTATATTGTTATTTATAACTTATTGTCTATTCTCTTTATTATTAGTGTTTTTATTACCTTAAATTATATGTATGTCTGCACTATGTTTGTACTTTCTGTACACTTTCTGTGCTCCTGACACCAAGACGAATTCCATGTGTAAACACACTTGGCAATAAAGCTCTTTCTGATTCTGATTCTGATTCTGTTCAGGAATCCTGTTTTAAATCAATCACAATTTTTGCAATTCCATTTGGTGACATTAGTGGTGCAGAAATGACACAACCACCTTTAACTGAAAGATGACAACAACTATTACACTGCGCTAGAAATAATCAGGTAATGATAGACATCAGGTAAACGTACACTAGCATTAACAATTATTGGCATTATCAACAGCAATATGTTAACTTGAGAAACATTACCAAATGTTTTAAAAATGCATTGAATGTTTGATGTACTAATTAGATTAAAATACAACATTGGCTGCCTGCCCCTGAAAAGCTGGCAGCCAGAATTTGATTTCAGTCCAGTCAGTATTCAGTCCAGTCAGTCAGTAGAGAAGCCTCGTGTCTTCTTGTAAAGATGGTGTTTTTGGCAAGATATCACACAGTGTTGAAACACACTGACAGATGATGGTATTCTGAGAAACAGCTTTCCCCAGAAAGAATAAAAATATAATTAAATATCTAAACGCACATCTCATCCTGATATTATTTTCACACTATTATATGAAGCAAAGAGAATTGTGTGGGTGGCAGCCTCAGCTCTTCAGGAAGGCTGTGTGCTAAGTATAGCTGTGTTGTACAAATAGTGCATGTTTTATTTTGGCATTTTAAATGGAGTTCTCTTGTGCTGTGTGGTGTTTGGAGATAAATATCAAATAAATTGACCATACAGTATAAGTGACCATATTGACCATATAAGAGACCACAGTGTAGAACATATAAATTGTACAAATTCATAAGAATTCACCACACCATAAATAGTTATGTTTCTGATGAGACCGGGTTGGTATTGTGCATCTCTAGGCCAAATCAAGTTTACTAGCTCTGCTAGAGCATTCAGAATCCATTCTAACAATATCATGATGCAACATAATGGTAACATACAAAGCCTTGATGACATTTCCTTCCTCCCACAACAAGTACACATATCATGTAAACTAAGTACTGTCCAATTATTTTGACAAATGCCTCACTAGGTTGCTTCTCGACCATTTGGCTTGACACACAAGCAGCATCACCTAGACAGTTAGTCTGATGGGGCACAGAAAATTACAGCCTAGTATCCAACTCCTTTTTCACTTTTCAACCAGAAAAACTGCTAATAATGTATAATATAATATAATAATGTATAATATAATATAATATAATATAATATAATATAATATAATATAATATAATATAATATAATATATAGCTTTTTTGTTGGTTAATTGTATATATTTTTTATTATTAAAAATGTTTTAATTATGTGATTTGACGTAAAGTTAATAAATAAATATTAAATGCAAAAAAAAACTAAACTTAAAATACTTAAATGAAAATTAGAAATGTTGCCTTGGCAACTAACTGAAATAACATTTATAAACTGAAATAAAAATAAAGCCAAATAATATTTTAAATATATATATAAAAAAAAATGACAAAAGCACATAAAACTAAAACTTAAAACTAAAATGAAAACTGAAAATATAAAAATAAATGCTCAAAATATTAATAATGTAATCGTATTAAATAGTACTAAATAACACTGACATTGGTCTTGGTAATACTTTGTATCTGATGTAAAAGAAAAATTATATCACTCACCACTAATTTGTGTAGCACGTAACACTTAAAACCATACAAAGAGAAAAAGTTGAAACTATTCATAAACATCTTTGATTCTAGTGAGTATCATTGATGCTGCAGATTCGAATGTGTGGAAGTGAACATATGAGAAATGTACTTCTCTTGACTTTTGAGACAGAAAGTCTTTTGGGCTCTCCTTACACTTCGAGAACCATCTCTATGTAGTGTCAGGATGGCTTAGTATTCAACTGTAGGCACTCCACATTTGACATCAGGGGGTTTGGAAGGGTGAAATTTACCTGGATGGGTTCAGCGAATGATCTTAAAGAGTAACTAGCAGTCCATCTTGAGGGATCTGTTTATAGGGAGTAGGTTCAAAAGTCCTCAGGTCAACACTTTTGGCAAGGTAAGGCGTTTCCATGGAGATTAGTGTCTAAGTTGTCAAGGAAACAGACTCACTGTATCACAGCTTGGAGACAAAGACTGAGGGTTATGTTGGAGTTGGGTCAGTGTGTCAAATCAATCAGATACTTTTAATTAGTTTTTTTTTTGACATTCTATATTATCAGAGAGCAACTGGATAGTTGAAACGGGACAATATTGAAAGGTGAAATGACTATAATGTGATAACTTATAAAACTACAAAACAATGTGCATTTTAATACAGGTAAAAACTAGAAGAATGACAAGATGAGTAAATTAGCACAATAAATGTTTTATTTTATAACATCAGTGTATTACACTGTATATAACAAATTATTAATAATCATGCCAGTGTGGTAAAAATAAACACTTTTCCCCACCTCCCTCAGAAATATTATCATAATAATTTTTTACACTGATAAAAAGGCAGTCTCATTTACAGTGGAAAAGGAGCTTAATAAACTCAGTGGTCACTGCTTCCAAAAGGGTAAGAGGAGCCTGGGCAGCACTTCAGCGATGAGAACAGATGAGAGCAAAGAAATTCTGGCGACATCTGAAAACATGCAGGTCTGAAAGAAAGAGAAAACTGACCCTCCCTCCAGTCCCTCTGAACTGCAGATCAGCTTGAAATGATGGTTTACCTGACATCTATTTCTGTCCAGTTAGAAGTTAACTATAACCTCAACAGCCTTTATTCAAAAACAATGTTTTCGTGACAGTTTTGAGGTTAATGTATAATCTTAAACTTTACAGTGCCTGTAAAATATTCACTCATTTTTCCATGCTTTGTTGCTGTACAGCACTGAATCACATTGACTTAATTTGGCTTTTTAACACTGATCAACAGAAAGAGAAAATGATCATCCAGAAGTTTTTATCCTTATATGTGACTCACCAAAAATATCACTGGTGCAGCCAATTGGTTTGTAGTCATAAATACTTAATGTTAAATGAATAGTTAAATGGACTTGTGTGTAGTCTCTGATGATTATAAATACCTCTATCTGTGAGGTCCAAGTTTTGGTGAGTCAGAACTGCGGCAGAACATAAACCGTGAGGAAAAACTAACACTCCAGGCAACTCTGAAAAGAGTAACAGAAACACACAAGCCAGGAGAAATGGATATGAGAAGATACACTGAATATCTCTTGGAGTTAATTAAGAAATGGAAAAGCTTTAGTCACAGCTTTATGGGAGAGTGACAAAGAGAAGCCACTGTTAGAAAATGGCATATGACATCCCATCTACACTTTGCCAGAAGACATGTGGGAAACACTGAAGCCAGCTGGAAGAAGGTTCTGTTGTCTGATGGTACTAAAACTGAGCTTTCTGGACATCAGACTAAACGCTGTGTTTGTTGTAATCCAAACTGCACATGATCAAAAACACACCATCATGTTGCATGGATGCTTTCTGTGCAAAAAGGCCCTGGCAGGTTTGTAAGGGCGGAGGGTAAAAATGAATGCAAGAAAACACAGAAGTTCTGATGGAGTCTGTGAGAAACTTGTGACTTGGGAGAATCTGTTTTCAATATCTTCAAGCAAAATGGTGACCTCAAGCATAAAACCGAAGCTTAATATTAAAGGGATACTTCACCCAAAATATAGAATTCTGTCATCATTTACTCAACCTCCAGATGTTCCAAACCTGTATGAGTTTCTTCTCATGAACACAAAAGTAGATATTTTTAATGTAATTTAATGTAATAGTGTAACCAATAAGGTAACCAAACAGTTGATGGTTATCACAAACGGATGAAAAGACAAGAACGATGAAACTCCAAAATAGGTTTTAATAATATCCACAAGTAGATCCAAACATAGGCAGGCAAACACAACCATAACATGGATGACACCAGAAAAATAACTTAACAGGGAGTATAAATAGGAAGGAACTAATGAGCTAATTAATAAGACAACAGGTGAACAGAATGATAATCAAACAGACTGAGGCCTAGTCCACACGTACGCATGGGTATTTTTATAAACAGAGTTTTCCGTCCTTTGTTAAAAAAAAAAAATCTTGCCACATGTCAAACAAAGGAGATGACAGAGTGCACTCCGACGTCACAAGCCAAAATCTCCGGTTTCACTGGCTACATGACAACACTGCAACTGGAGTTTCTGAAAATCTTCTCCCCGGCAGGAGTTTTCAAAAAGGTTTGGTTTGACCTGGTTGACCTGATACTGCGTTTGCATGTGGACGAATGGCCAAACCGCATAATTAAAGCTGCGGTTTTGAAAATACCATTGTTCGTGTGGACAGGGCCTAAAACTAGGTAAATGAGGAAGACAGAACCAAAACACAAAGAAACAGAACATAACTGTGACAATGGTAGCCATTGACTTCCATAGTATTTTTTTTTAAATACTTTGGAAATCAATGGCAACCATCATCTGTTTGGTTACCAGCATTCTGACAGAATTGACAAAAATGATAAGTTTTGGGTGAACTATAAAGGCTCATCTACTCAAGATATTCATGCAACCTGACAGAGCTAGAGCATAGATAGATAGATAGATAGATAGATAGATAGATAGATAGTAGGGCAAAATTGGTGCCAGACAATACTTGTTTAATAACTAACTGTAAGAAGTTTTGACCAATAGTAATTTAACAAAAAAGATTAGTGTCAAAGAAGCCAAAATATATCCTGTGCGAGGTTTAATGTAAAACAACACAAGAAAATTTTCAACAGTATGGATCCTTTTTAAAGGCACAGTAGCTAATATTTGCTGACAGACAATCTATATTTGTTTATTAAATAAACTATCATAGATCAAATATTGCATTAAATTAATTTTATTTAAATTCCTTTAATTCATTATGGGTGCTGTTTGATTTTAACATCCCACATTTTGGTTTTATCTTTTTTCCCCCCGTTTTTATAGAGACTGGAGATATAATAAATCGCAATTTAATGTCAGTTACTGTATTTGCTGATTGTGGTGCAATGGCCAGCATATATTGATAGACAGTAGAAATGTTCTGTATTGGCGTGTGATGTGTTTTTAGTGATTTAGTGCCCAGGCCTCTGCCCTTTTGTGTATGTGTGCATGAAAAGTCGCAGCAAAACACTGCTTTTGCAGGCAAATATCATTCTCATTGGCATTAAGTTTTATTCAGTTCAAAAATGCAGCATGCAGTCAGATGCCAGAGACCAACGCCTCACTGGGCCCATGGTGCTCACCGTTAGCTCCAGCATGTGTAAGGATCAGGCATGTCATCTCAAACCCTCCCCACTCTGAAAAGTTTAAATATCCAGTGGAGCTGAATACCCTCATAGCTCTCTGAAAACTGTGTGTAATCCTCGAAACAGGCACCCTGGGGTCCACGCAGGGAGTCAGCTCCATTCCATTACAGAGACTCACGTCATCTGCCACAGTATTACAGCTTTTAGCATCTATTATATCCATCTCTTCAATTTCATGGGAGACTCAAAGAATAATCCTTTCACTGTCTGTGCTCCTCTCCACTGGGCTGAATGACAGGAAAAATAACTCAAACAGAATGAAGGAGCACAGGACACTGAAATCAGTGAATGAAAAAAAAGATACATAATCGAGAGTGTTTTTATTTTTTATGATTCTCCAAGTGTGTTATAAAATATATTATTACTGTTATTATATTCATGATTCAAAAATGTTATGTCAGCTTGAAAGGGATAGTTCAGCCAAAGATGAAAATTCGGTCATTATTTATTTACTCTCATTTTAAACTCATACATTAAACCTATATGACTTCACACAAAAGGTGATATGTTAAAGAACGTACTGGCCGCTCTTTGCCATATAATTGCAGTTAATGGCAATCCAAACTGTCAAGTTACAAAATAGCATAAAACACACAACAAAGTATAAAAAAATTGGCCAGTACAACATCAACCTTTCTCATTTTGTCTTACATTGAAGAAAGATTAAGGTTTGAAATGACATGGTGAGTAAATGATGACAGAATTTTCATTTTTTTAGTGAACTATTTCGTTTACAAAACAAATCTCAATATGAAATCATAGGGTTTGAAAATATTATGCCCATATTTCTGTAAATTCTGTAATCTTTCTTATGTTTATTTTGCTCAAGTAGCAAAACAGAAAACCCCATCCACTGGTAACAGCTAATAATGGGTTTGAGAATTTGAGCAGGACACAGA
Organism: Sinocyclocheilus anshuiensis; assembly: GCF_001515605.1. NCBI lineage: Eukaryota > Metazoa > Chordata > Actinopteri > Cypriniformes > Cyprinidae > Sinocyclocheilus > Sinocyclocheilus anshuiensis. The sequence goes on along the minus strand of NW_015546234.1, from coordinate 1,184,689 downwards.
TATAATGCGATTAGTACAAAAGAACGTCTCGGTTACGTATGGTAACCCTCGTTCCCTGAAGGAGGGAACGGAGACGTCACGTCGGATGACCGACGAATTGGGATCTCGCTTGAAATGGCCTGTGGCGCGGAAGGATCGAAACATGGAAGTACGCGTCCTTCAGATTGATCGCTGCGAACCAATCTTGGGGACGGATACACCTGAAGATGCATTTCTGCGTGACCATCTTGAACGAGAGCCTGTGAAGGGCCCGGTTCAAGACGCGCAGATCCAATATAGGTCTCAACCCACCGCCTTTCTTGGGTACAATGAAGTAAGGGCTGTAAAACCCCGACCTCATATCGGCTGGAGGAACCGGCTCTATCGCGTCCTTCGCCAGTAGGACTGC